>NC_052059.1:22066790-22368882 GCF_903992535.2 Arvicola amphibius
CCTCAGGTGCAGTTCAAAACCCTGAATATTAGGGTTCCTGGGGAAAATTTGAGGCTGCGCATCAGCAGAAGTGATCTGTGTAGGTGCAGTCTTAGTTGCGGTGGAATTTCTAGCATATGAGAGATTCTATGACTGTGACTGTCAAGCAAGGGCAGGGACGGGAGAGGAGTGGAGACAGCTCGAGCCTACTGGACGAACTGTATGCTATGGATGATGGACAGATGCAGTGAAGTGGCTCTGCCCAAGCCCTTTGGGTCGCAGAAGATAATGAGTGAGTCCTAGACCATGGACAATGAGCTTTTTGCTCTGTCACGTGTTGGCTTTATTGTTCAGTCTTTGAATAAGAAAGTAAGTAACATGTTTTGAATTTTATAGAAGTTCCCCACAAATAAGAGATAGTATTTTAAAAGGGAATTTCAAAATTTTAAAGTATTACCTAATAATCATCTAGATTTCACTGGTATCTGTTTTAACAACTCCACTTTCAACATTCATTTAATGAATTTGAGTCTTCTCTTTAATTTTATTAACATGGCTATAGCTTTCTTAATCTGTGAATATCTCTTGAACTAATTTTGAATATTTTTAGTCTTTATTTCATGAATTTATTCTGTAATCTTTGCAATTTCTTGCTCTGTACTTGGTTTGTGTTTCGCTTCTTCTGTTTCCCTAATGTCTTGAGGAACGTGATTAGATATTCTGTGGTCTCTTTGATACTTTAGTGTGAGCAATTAAAACTATAAACTTTTCTTTATGGCTGCCTCAGCGGCTCCTCAGTGGGTCTCATATATTATGTTCTCATTTTCACTTGAATCTATGAAAACTTTAATTTCCTCCCTGATTTCTTCAATGATTTCCTGTTGATTCAAATGTGTTTTGTTCAGTCTCCAAGCATTTGTATATTTTCTGAGGTTAGTCTTGCTATTGATTTCCTGCTATATGCCGTTGTGGTCTAATAAGGCTCAGGAAAGTGTATCTTTTTCTTATGTTCTGTCTTTTGCAATTTTAAGGCTTCCTTTGTGGCCTAAATGTTATAAATATTAGAACTGTTATTTTATCAGTAACTGTGTGTCCCGGTATCAACATTTAATGTATGTTTCATGGAAATGGCCATCTCAAGATTCAACACATAAGTGTTTGTAATAATTATATCCTCTTAATTAATTGTTATCTTTATTAATGTGTAGACCTTTCCTTATCTCTTCTGACTAGTTTCAGCATGAAAATTACTTCATCAGGTATGATAATTGATACACTAGCTTCTATTTTTATAATAAATTGATTTAAATCCATTAACACTCAGTTTTTTTAATGTCTTTCCTATTTATTTGAATTTCCGGAGGGAAAAAACCTAACTGGAAATTGTTTTTCTTAATATGGCTATTTAAAATTAAATTTAAAATTGGTAAATAAAATCACTTAAGTTGATTCAAGATTATGAATGAGAATGGCTTGTTATTAACAATAGTTTTATCTGTGTTTTTCTGGAGAACTGAAATTTCTTTACTTCCTCTCCTAGTTATATTAGATATTTTTTGGTTTGGTGTGATGATCATGACTAATTCCTTCCTGGCTTGCCAGCTTTCCCTTTCATGAAATGTGCCTTCCTATGTTCTTATAAGTAATCTTGTTTTCCTTTTTTCTCTGCTTAGGGAGGAATTTTCTGCAGTGTTGGCTTTGTGTCAAGAAAAGCCTTAGGTTGTGCATCTCTTGAAATATTCATATATGTTTATCAATTTTTAATATGTTATTTTCTTCTATTTTCTAATCTTCATGAACAATTATTTCATTCTAGGACTTGAAACCAGAAAATCCATGTTCTCCCATCTGTTATGTTTGCTGATGACAGATTTGAGGTTATTTTGATATTTCTGCCTCTGTATATAAGGAGGAATTTTTCTCTTGTAACTTATTTTTATTTTATTTTATCATTATTGGTCTATTGTATATTTTTGACATCTTGACATATTCGTAGGGATTATCTTCTCTTATTGTATTTCTTTGAGATTCTAAATTTATTATTATTTGAATATCTATTTTTCTATGGACTTACAAAATTCCCAGTCATAGTTGCATTTACTCTGTTAGCTCATCCAATTTTCTTTATTTTAGCTCCTTTTAAATCTTGCATATTCTCAGAGTTGTTCCCTTCATTATATTTCAGGCCTGTTTTAAATTATGATCACTTTCCGTTTTCCTTCACACATATTGTTATTTATTGTATTCACCTTACATTGAAGAATTTCATTTCTTTGTTTCGTTTTGTCTGCTGTTGATACCTTCTCTTTTTTTTAGAGATTTTACTTGAAATTTAATTTTGAGAGAGAGTGACAGAGAGAGAATGAGGATGGGCTCACGTGAATTTAGTGCCGCATAGTCCAGAAGAGGGCGTTAGTTATTTTGAAGCTGGAGTTACCCATAGTTGTAAACTGCCAGACGAGGTTACTGGAAACCAGACTTGGATACTATGAAGATCAGGACCTCTCTAACCACTGGGATAGCTATCTTTCCAGACCATTTTGCTGTGTTGGTGATTCTTCTGGAAATTAACTAATAGAAACTTTTACTGTTGTAATCACTGTTTGTCTTTCCAGTATTCAATTTTTCTTTTCACTTATTGATTCTCTCATCAACTTACACAACTTTCTTGTTGAAGTCTTGAAGTGGTTTGGTGACCTTCATGTCTAGATTGTCAAATAAATAATACTGATATAATGCTTAGAGCACAGGCCCAATGTTAGCTGAAGGAGAAGAATATCATTTGTACATCCTATGGGGTTCAGAGATAAGAACAGTAAGGGTAGTAGTTTTGAAGAATGTATACATGCATTGTGTATGTGTAAATAACTACATATTTAAATTAAGGGAGAAAAGGAAGATGAAAAGAAAGAATATTGTAAGAATAAGAAGAAAAGTACATAGCTTTGATGTATAATCCATTTAGAGAATAGAAAGGCAGATATCAAAGGCTGTTTTTTAATGAAATATGAGTTACATCATACCAATTAGATGCTTAAAGCACAAAAGTATTCTTTTTTTGGTTTTCTTTTTGTTTTTTTCTTTTTGTTTTGTTTTTTTGAGACAGGGTTTCCCTGTAGTTTCTAGAGCCTGTCCTGGAACTAGCTCTTGTAGACCAGGCTGGCCTCAAACTCAGAGATCCGCTTGCCTCTGCCTCCCAAGTGCTGGGATTAAAGGCGTGAGCCATCACCGCCCGGCTACAAAAGTACTCTTAACATAAGTATATAATATTTAAAATATTCAAGATTGATGAGGTGGATGAGTGGTTAACTAGACTTCCTCTTTTTGAAGTCTGATTCCCAGCACCTATACTAAGTTGTTCACATTTGCCTGTAATTGCAGACACAAGGAGATAAGCACCATTATCTGGTCTCTCCCACATGGCATACATTGATACACATACATACATGCACACTTGCACGCACACACACACACACACACGAATAAAGATAAAAATAAAACTTAAAGCAAAAGTATTTTGATACGCAGGCCTGAAAACTCTGGAAATACGTAATAGTAGAAGGAGACAGTCAGGTCCTCTGATCCCCATATGTGCATCATTCATGCTGCCGCTGTCACACACATGATCGTAACATAATGACTATGATGATAATGATATTAAAAATACCAATAATAATTTTAAATAATAATTTTAAACTAGCAAAAATCTTAGTTCTTTTGTGCTTCTACTCACAGAGAATAACTGTATGCGCTTATACATATGATACAAGTACATCATCTTGTTAAGATAGTAATTATTCCTCTAACCTCCTTAGAATATTTTCAGGTGAAACAGTTTTTCTGAGGTGTATGTACTACTGCCTAAGTGACTGACATGCCAAGATGGATTGCCTCTTAAGGGAGAATTCTAATTTTGGGGATAGATCGGAATGTCATGTCTCCACCAAGAGTAAGAAGTATTCCATTCTTCTCACCTAAAAATCTAAGAAAGGGCAGTTTCTATGTTTGCTTTTTGTTTTGTTGCCAGGGAAAATTCAAGTGAGCTCCAAAACTGACTGTGAAGTAAGGGTTTATCCTCAATGGTCTGCAAGGCTGATCCTTGTTTAGCTACTTAATATTCACCCTTCAAGATCTGAGACTCTAAATCATTTAAGAAGTGGGCTGGAGTTGGGGAGTAGATAAAACACGCCTGGTCATGAAAATCCAGAGATCCAGTTCCAAAGATGTTCACCAGACAAACTGGGGTCTTTAAAGGAGGTTTGGTCATATCCTCTTTCATAGTTTGAAGGTAGGGTGCTTATTTAGAAGAAGTGGGAGGTACCAGAAGAAACCAGAGCTCTCTCTTTTTCTTCACAGGATCAAGGACATTGCCAGCTTAGGGGAAAGGTTAAGTGTTAGACCTTCTTAATTTTAGTATCCCTGTTGTTAAAACTGCCTAAGAAGTTTTTAATCTAATGTTGTCACCGTTAATGTGATAACTTAAAAGTAAGATTATCCATGAATTAAAAATTTCAAGTTGCAGGAATTCTAATTCTAGTCCTACTATAAATATGATCTGCTATTTATTTTCAAAGAGTAAGTAGAAGAGCAGAATGTGTGTTTCTGTTTTCTGAGCTGGACCAATTCAGCTATAAACTAATAGTTCAGTGTATTTACTTCATTATCCTTCTGTCCTTGCAGTCATTGTTTGGTCCTCTCTAGTGAAACGGAAGAACTGAAGCGATTACATAGGTCTGCTAGAATTCCTTTTGGAGGACAAAGCTTTATAATGCATAATGTTCAATTCAAATTCACAATCTATTATCTGGACTTTTTTAACTACAGAGAATCTTATTTCCACACTAGGGTTTAATAAGCTATCTTTGTAATTTGTTGGTTGTTTCACAAGGCTTTAGTTAGTCTGAGTTTTAAAACCTTCTCAACTCATATCCGTTCACATGTCCAGGAAATAAATGAAAGATACTTAGTTAGCTTTGATTTAGTTAAAGTTCTTTCCAGTCTTAAAATTACTTTCATTTTTTTTTAAACCTAATTCAGGATTAAAGTGAGTGGTAGCAGAGACATTCAAAAATAAAAATCAATAATTTTCAGTGCTAGTTTTCTCCTATATATTCTCCTGCTATATTAAAACACTAAGTATAAATATATAATAAAGTTACTTGCTAAAGCAGAAAGCACATTATCAATTGATAATAATGAAACAATTTGTCTCTTCTTTTTCCACTAACTCATTTGTAAGCAAACTATCTCTTCTGGCATTTAAAGGGTTAGATATCCTTGTTATAAAAAGGGTGTCAAAAATTTGACTTTGACCATGAAATTTGTTCCACTCTTCTTTAGAAACATCACTAACCTGTAAAGGGATTTTAACAACATGTCTTTCAAAGTCAAACAATGCAATTCTTACATAGAAAAGGACCCATTGACTGGTAATGAGGTGTGAGAAGTTTCAAATAGCTTAGTGTGGGACCAAGGTTAATATAATTATGGACCACAAACCCCAAGAAATCATTCATTCTCTACATCTGAACTACCAGCCTGTAATAAAAGGTGGTCTTTCAGTGTCTGGTGCACTGATTTAAAATGATCTATTGATTCGAACCAAAGATAGATGAATATACTGGGGATGGAGGCTGCCTCCAAGTGATAATGAGCAGAACTGAAGGAATGTAGCTGTGGGAGACGGAACCATCTTTCTACAAAAGACGATGGCAAAAGCTGAAATGTTGAGGACAATGAGGAAGAGGAAGAGGAATGTCATTCTTGTGGTCCCTGAGAAAATGTGGTAAAAGGACGTCAAGAGCCGGAGAAAAGACTCAAGCAAGCGAATAAAGGATGAGTTCTTTGGGTTTTCACATTGAAAGAGAAACCAGAGACAATGACACAGCTTTAGAAATCAGGAAAACTTTACTTGCTTGGGAAGTTTAAATGACAACAACAAAAACACAACACAAAACAAACAACAACAACAACAACACAAATGTAAATTTGTGTAAATTTTAAAGTATCAATGTTTTCATGTGTTTTAATTAAGAAGCAATAGCATTGAGATAAATGCTTCTGTATTTTATCTGTTTTTTTTTAGTCAGGTTTAATTGCACATTGACACATATATCCATATTTTCTAAATAATTGCTCTGGAATAATTACGTGTTGGAAATCATTGAACATAGAAAATGTATTATGAAAAGCTTCCTTAAAAATAGATGTCTCAATTGCATAAGATCTTCATATCTGATGTAGAGAATGAATTTAACACTAAAATCTTACATTATTCTGTTTGATTATATGTTCCTATTCTAATTTTTCTGTGTTTGTACTTAAACAATTAGGCTCTCGTAGATTTGCAGTGAGAGTCTTCTGAAGAAATAGATGGCAAATGAAAATATGATACCACTTCAGCTTTTATTAAAACAAGAAACACAGTGTTTGTTTTGGCATCATAATGGATATTGTGTAAACATTTAGAGTAGGATTAATCCCATTCTCTAGTTACTCAAATACTAAAATATTTAAGAATTATTAAGATTTTACAGCAATGTAAATAAAACTTCCTCTTTACCAACTTCTCTGTCTGTCTCTCCTGGATGAAACATAGAACCAAAATGCAGGAATCAGTGACTCGAGGATATACGCTTCAGAAAAATACCAGGAGAACTATGTGCTCAGTTTAGAATCCAAATGTAAATGGACTAGAAAATCAGAAATCCGGAGAAGCTTTGAAATACAGTAGATAGTACACGGCATGATTCAAGAAACCTAAGGAAAAATTCTATTTTAATAAATGGGCAGCCATGCCGGGTGGTGGTGGCGCACGCCTTTAATCTCAGTACTCAGGAGGTAGAGGCAGGCGGATCTCTGCGTTCGAGGCCAGCCTGGTCTACAAGAGCTAGCTCTAGGACAGGCTCTAGAAACTACAGGGAAACCCTGTCTCGAAAACCAAAAATAAAATAAAATAAATGGGCAGCCATGCTTTTGAACTCCTAATATCTCTTTGAGTAAAGTGAAATGTCATGATTTTCTTAGCCATGGTCAGAACAGACTGTGATCAGATTGATGCCTTGATCAGATGCCATGAAAGAAAATTCCTCTTGGAGTACATGAGAAGTAACACAGAGACCCACAACTGAGAAATGGACAGAGTATAAGTTTTGGAACACCAGTCCCAATTGAAAGGTCTTCAACAAACCTTAGGGCTCAGGAGCCCATGAGGAAGAAGAGGTAGAAAAACTGTAAGAGACAGAGGAACTGATAAAACCAAAGAAACAGTGTCATCCAGGCACAACAAGACAGACAGCTACACATGAACTCACAAAGACTGTAATAGCATGCCCAGGGCTGGCTCAGGGTCAAGCCAGTGCCCCATTGCTGAGAGAGGAAAGTGGACATGAGCTCTTATCTTCAGTCAAGAAGCTATCTTCAACTGACTTTTGCTTACAAAGAAAAAATTAGGTTTTTCTTTCCATGAAGAAACTACCACATTAAAGAGTAGGCGTCAGGGACCCAGATTGATCAGCTCAGCTACCAACAAAACCCCCATCCTGGGCTTTGGATTATCCCACCTAAATATGCACCCTTTATTTAACCTGGTAGTGTTCACAATGAGACTGGTTCTTTTGTTGGGTGGGTCTGATTGCACAAGAGGGTATACCGTGAGACATACTGCAGCTCCCAGTGCCATGAAGATGAATGAAGCGGTATTGAAGAGATGGGGGGGGGGGGTAAGTTTTTTGTGTTCATTTTTAATTGATTTTTTGGTGGTGTTCTATTGGCAGGGATGCTGCAGAGGTGAGGGGAGAGTGTGGAGGGACAGGGAGGTGAGTAGATTGGAGAGCTTGATGTGAGATTTTCAAAGAACCAATAAAGAATTTTTTTAAAAAGCATAGGCTCCATGTCAAGCAATAGATGGCAACACAAGATAAACTTAGTGGTATTTTTGTAGATTTTTGCCTTATATTGCTGTGTCTGAGATTTATTTTTATTTGTCTTACTGATCATTTGCTAATTTATTTTGGTTTTCAAGTTTGTATTTTTATGGGTTTGTTGTGTATGTTTCTTCTTGCTCTTGTTCTTCCTCCTCCTCTTCTTTTTCTTCTTTTCTGTTTGCCTGTTTCTGAAAGAGAGAGACAGGAGAAAGGAGGGGCCTGGACCTGGGTAAGTGGGGAAGTAGGGCGATTTGGAAAGAGTTAGGCGAGGGGAGCCATGATCCGACATGATATATGAAAATTATTTTTCAATTAAAAAATAAATATACCTAATTGTATACATGTACCCTTTTATCATATAACTACATGTATCTTAAAAATATATGTATTAGCCATATATTTTGGTCATATTTAAGTAAAATTACATGGGTTCATTTTCAACAAAGCTAAATGACCTGTAGAAAAGTCAACAATCTAATTTTCTGGAACTCCCATGTCTAATTTTGTGAGTAAATCACTTTCAACATTTTCATGTATTTCTGCAGGATTTGCTCCATATTTTCATAAAGTAGTCTTACATTTTACTGGATCTTGAATAGATTATGTATGGGTTTCAATATAGAAAACACTTGCCCTCATTGTATGTATGTATATGTTTTAAGTAAAATAATAGTCACTGCTTTTGTTCTTGAGTACATTTTATTATTCTTTTCAGCACTGCCTAAATGTTACAGTACATAAATAAGCAAACAAATCAATGAATGAATAAGTGAATTTTTATATACCAACTTTTGATATTCTAGAATTAAGTGTTTTATTTCATACTTTGATAGTGTTTTACTAGTATAATACTTAGATATTACATATTTCAGATATTAATAATTGACCCTGTCATTGTATAAACTATAAAAGTTCTACTCATGATCATTTTGTATTTTTCCAATTAAGTAACAAAGCATTAGTGTCATCATGGCATTTTTTAAAACTAAATTTGTTTTAATTGATTCTCTTCTTCATATGTTCCTTATTCTTCCTGTCAGTTATATTTCAGATTTCTTATCACATATGTTTTATTGCCTTCCCACCCTTATTCATAACTGCTTTTTAGTCTCTCCTGGTTGGGCTCCTTAACATTTTTAGAGGGGATACCTTTATTTAGAACTGTTTATATACATAAATATGTTTACACTACAACGTAGAAACTTCATATGAGAGACCATGCAGCTTTTGTCTTTCTGAGTGTGGTTCACCTGCCATAGGATAATGTTTAAATGTTTTCTTCATCCTTCTTTTTTCGGCAAGCCAGTTTTCTTTATTCTTATCTGAATAAAATCCCTTTGTATATACTACATACTATATGTTCATCTTCCACTCCTCTCTCGGTGGCCATTGAACTGTTTCCATTTTCTTGCGATTGTAAACAGAGCAGCAATAAACATGAAAGTAGTGGTTGGATACAGAGTCTTTGTGTGTGTGTGTGTGTGTGTCTGTGGGTGTGTACGGGCACATGCTCAATTATGGCTTAGCTATACCATGTACCATATATCCTTTTATTTCCTTGTTTATCTATGTATCTATATCTAATGTTCTTCTTGAAACTACTTTTTTCCACCAGAACTAATGTTTTTTTCAATGAGCAAATCCCTTTGTCTCTCTCTTAGTATATTCTTTCACCCTCTTTCTCTTTGTTAATTTCTTCCTCTCTTTCTCTCTCCTTTTAGAGAAACATGCTTTCAAAAAGTCTTATTTTATATTTTATTTATTATTTTTATTAATGTTATTGTATTCTGTCTGCTACCACAGTATCTCGCAATTTAAACGCATGCCCTAGCCACACAATTTCATATTATTTTCTCTTTATAAAACAAACAAACAAACAAACAAAAAGCACAGCCACCACCAGCAAGCACACAAACAAAAATGATAGAGTCTGATTTGTGCTGAGTCCCGTCCTGGAGTATTTCTCCACTAAAAACGATTGATAGTCCCTTTTTCAGCAGCTTTCCATTGCAGATATATTCCTATCTATGTGGAGACCATTTTGTCCACTTCCCCCTTGTATATACTTGGGCAGATCTTAGGAATGCTGTCAAAGTCTCTGAGTTGATTTGTGCATTAGCCCGGTTCTATCTAGAAAACGCTATTTCTGTACAGTTGCCCACCACCTTTGGCTCTTTCTTAAAATCTCTCTGCTTCCTCTTTCATATAGATCCCTGGGACTTGAGGAAAAGTCGAGCCTTTTTAAAAGAATCTTTAAGGAAGTACACAGAGGTACACCAGAACATGGAGATCATCGTTTAAAAGCTAACATATTTAAACATTAATCTGACATCTCGCACTGTGTGTGAGCTGGCATCTACCTTTGCAGCACAGAAGGATCGAGAATTTCACAATCATCTTGCCTCAGCCTCCCTACTTCTGGGATGGTTGGTATGTTCTCTTATATCCAACTTTAGGAAAATTTAAGCCTTCTAATTGAATGATAAATTTTGCATCGTTGGAGATAATTCTCTCTAGGTATTTCAAAGACATTTTTCATTGTCTTCTAGCTGCCGGTGTAATGAGTTTAGTGCCAAATTGATTACTGAGAGGTTTTATTGGTTTTGTTTTTGTCCCACCCACCCAGTCCATCTTTTAAATCACAGAAGCTTTTTAAACTCTTTGTTTTTGTTGTTCCAGGATTTCCCTGTGTGATGACTTAATTGAGCTCTTTTTCACCAACTTCTTTCTGACTCTTCTGTAGATATTGTCAATTTATGAGTTCTATCTTCTAGAAAAATAAATTACATTTTTTTTTGTTCAGTATTCCCTCAATCAAGCATTCAGTTGTTTCTGGTGTTCATTTAGTAAGATTGTAAACATTCTGAATTTACCTTTTGATTTTTTTATTATTTTATTTTGATTTTATGCTATTTTAACATTTTAAAAGAGTTTCTAGGAAACTCCTACAATTTTTCATTAAAAGATCTTTTGATTTCTTTAATGTATTACTAATATACTGTAATTGCCAAGTATTTCTGGGAACCATAGAAGAGTATTTATTATTTATTTTCATAGCATGGTCCTTCAATACATATTTATAACATCATTTACTGTTTTTACTTACTTATTTTAATACAATTTTTCCCCAACTTTTTCATTGTATTTTTCTGTTTTTTTTTTTTTTTAATTTCAGTCTTACCTAATGTATTGTTCCAAACATTTTTCCAAACATCTAGTTAGTTTGGGTCACCAACTCAAGAGCACATGATTGAGAGATGGTTATCAGACTATGTATATGTGAGGCCTGAACATTGTTAGATTTTTCCCACAGAAGGAAGGGGCAAACTACCTCACTAATGAGTTTTTAATGACACATCTGGTTGGTTTTTTTTTTTTTTTTTTTTTTTTTTTTTTTGGTAGACCTGGCATTTTTCTTATGAAACCCTTAATCTCCTGTCTGTAAGTTATGACTTCTGATTTTCTGAAAACTGAAAAAAAGAGGCTGGACTCTCACAGTTTGATATGTACATTTCTTTTAATGTTTTGCTTTTCAGTATCGCATCACTCTTGTGTATCTATCTGCATTTGTCTTCCTTATCTTCTCTAGTTTAATTTTTCAAGGGTTTTTCTCACCATAGGTAGGATGGGAGAGCAGGTGGAAAATAGTTCACACATTTGTGACTTATACTTTTAACTTCATCCACAATCTTTACCTTCTTAAATGTCTGGTGTCTGTTTTCAAGACATTGAATCTTATGTACATCTAATTTTATTTTAGGATATTGTTTGATTTATGGTAGACTTGTTGATCACTGTTTTATCTGTTCTCAGTTTCCTAAATGTTGAACTTTCAATTTTTTTCTCTCTCTTTGTGTATGTGTGTGTGTGTTCGTGTGTGTGTGTGATGTTTCCTTCTCTCTTTTTATAACTGTTCCATTACAGACCTCTGTCCCAGCTCCATGTTTATATATTTTTACTGATGAGTTTGCTATAATTTCACTAGAAATTTCTGTAAAAATAGCATAAATATTCATACTGTGAAAACTAATCAAAATGTCAGTTACTTTTAAGCTGTACTTTCCTCATATGTAGGACAATTTAAAAAAAAAATCATATGAACAAGGAAGAACACAATAAGTAAATGGATAATTGATAATGGTTAAGTTATGAAGAGAGAACTTCATGCATTTGAAATGGATGCATGAGAGATAAAGGACATCAACTGGAATTGACATTTCTCTGTAGTCCTTAAGACAGTGCCGGTAGAATTTGAACATACATTGTACAAAGTAGAAGTGCCAGTAGAAGCCTAGCACACAATTTGAGGATGCATTGAAGTGAGTATCACTATGTTTATTCTATTCTAGTCAGAGATGATTTGTAAAAAATAAAAGTAACCACTTTTCCGTGTTTAAACACATATTTTTGTACAGTCTAGAAGTATGGATTCCATAAAGAGCTCAGGATGACATCATTCCACTGCTTCTTCTGTGATTGAGAAGGTGCCTTCATTAGAAAGTCTCTGTCATAGTCTTTTAGTTATTTCTCCTCTAGATTTCTTTCTTCTCTACTCTAAAAGCTTTTAATAAATGTCTTTACTAATCAGTGGGACTTCATTCACATTCAGAATATAACATCATAGAATGCTGATACTGTATATTTCAGGCTTAGGTCCACAGGGCAGGCATAGGGATGAAGGCCCCAAAGCTAACCTAATGCTATTGACTAATATAATATATACTATATCTGTCTGCTCACATCTGTAGCAGTTGCTTGTTCACTCAGAAATAAAACGTGGGTGTCTTCCTCTATCTTAAAAGACAACAATAACAACTCATATAAATACAAATGGTTGAATGTGTGTGTTCTCCTCAGCCATGTTCCTTTATCCATACAGTGGAGTACAAAAAAACACATGAATAGATACATAGATTCAATTTTGCACAGCAAGAATGAAAAAAATCAATCAGGAGTCTGATTGTTAAGAGAGATGACTGACGAATGAGTCTTTGAAGATAAAGAATATTCAGAAAACACTAATATTAGTCTCAGAACTTAAACTATTAATTGGTTTATCAAGTTAATTTCTTGTCTGGAATAAGTAAAACAGTAGATTTTCAAGTTTTGGTTTGCTAGGTTAGGTAGGAAGTAATGCATTAATATTTTTTAGAAAATTAGCGTTAATAACTTTTTAGAAAATTAACATGAGTCAGGAAATCAGACTTGAATGTGTCTCTGCCAAAATGGCTTGTTATATTGAGCCATGACTCACTGGAATTCCTCTTAACTGAGTTTTGTCACATAGTCTTTAGACAGTGTGGAAGTCTTTGAAAAGAATTTGGTAACATATAGAACAGGACTAAAAAATAATGTAATGTCCTTTATGGTAGGTTGAAGCTGATTTATCAAAAATCAAAAGAGCAAGTGAAATTGAATATTGCAATTCACAATTATATTATTGAAATTTAATACTCAATTGACTTATGCAATTCTCACATTTAGATTAGTAGAATATAAGAGGCAGTATATAGTATTTCATAGACTAATAAGGGAGCTCTTATTAAACATAGCATATGTATAATGAAAATAATTGGACGTAAAAGTAAATGATAAATGAGCATTCCCATATTTAAGCTGGCATTTAAAATGATTTACAAATAGCAACACATATAACAATTATAATCGTGGTAGAGAATATATAACAAAGGATGACTCATTTTTTAGAATATTACTCAAACAAAATAATAACGGATTTAAAATATATTATTATCAGTACATTTTCCAGTATCTGTTTTCACTTCTACGTAAAGATATTTAAGAAGTATTACACCCATAAAAGATGTACACTATCATCTGTATAGAAAACAGCATTCGGAGTATCCTGTTCAGACAACAGTAAATCAGAAATTATTTTGTTTTTAAAGTTATGATGACTTTAGTCTAACCCACACTTTACATCACTAATGTATTTTGGCAACTGGATAAAGTGTCCTTAGAGTAGCAATTTTCAGATTCAGAATAGTCCTTCTATTTGAAGTGCTTGTTTGTGGTAGGAAGAATTGTATCAGTTTCATCATGTGACTCTTTCTACATAAACAAAACCAACATTTCTTTAAGCTTTTGCTATAAACATCACTTAATATAACTTTCACTTTAGATCTGCTGTTTTTAGTGCATATCTTAGATTATCTCTGTGGAAGCTGTATATTAATTGTGGATTGGCATGAGTCTTGCTTTTGTTCTCCTATATTTATTTATGGTAATATTTACAGATTTTTTTTGAAGTTATTTGATCCACTTTGAGATCTGACTGGATCACAGTCTCATTTTACAATAATAAAAGATGAGAGTAAGCCAAAACAAATTACTGACATATATCTCCTGTATCATAATATAAAGATTAAAGAAAGTTTGGGGAAAGGTTGAAAATAAAAGATTCAAATGGGATGAAAGGAAGTTGGAAGGAGGGGAATCATAAAGATAAAAGGAAGGTTGGGAAATTTTAATAGAACAGAATTAGATAAGAAGCAAGCAAGCTTGATACAAAAGTAAATTAGTGGAAAGGAACTCAGAAGAAAAAATAAAGTTCAACGACATTATAAAGATCTTAAAAGAAACTCTGTTATTGGATTGTTGATAGTGGAGAAAAGGCAGGGTTTTAACAACGTTTTTAAGATAAATGAATGAAGTCTAACTAGACCTTCCGAAGAATAGATCCCCATGGTCCTGAGGCTCTTATGTAAAGAATATGAGAATATAACTGTCACACTGAAGCACATCAAGTCAAAAGATCCAGGGTCCTTTCTTTGATGTTTTTCAGGAAAGTGTGCTACATGCCCTCCACACCCGAACCTCAGGGAGTCTGTGATCCCTAACTTCCTTTCAGTCACCCATTATAAACTTCATTCATGAATTTATCTAAGCCTTTCCTGAACCTATTTATATTTTCAGACTTTATAACATTCTGGGGTAATGACTTGCATATGTTTACTACCAACTGTGTAAAGCTGTAAAACAGAAAGCATAAACTCCTTTTATCTTTTATGTTGCAATGGGCATCCTCCAGTGCTAGAGAGCTCTAATTTGATGAAAGGAATCCATCTTTACACTTCATAATTTGCAGTCAGAAATCATGTAGTCTTATATGAGTATTCAACCCTCTTAATAGTATTTTGTCATACATAATACAAAGAGTTTTTTTTTTAATTATCACATGTTTTTGAGAAAACTAGTTCATTTATATAGGATCCCAAATCGTCTCCTACAAATCAAAGTGTTAGCTGATAGCTGATCTTTAAAATTCCTTTTAGCTTCCTGCCTGTGATTTTACTATCACCCATCTCAGGCTCTCTTCTGCTTCCCCACCTCCAGCCAAATATGTTCAAATTCAGGAGACTGCTGCAGTTTGGATGAGTACATGGTCTTATAGGTCAATCATCAAGATAAAGATCTGCCACTTCTTCTTTCTAGTCCTGTTATAGGCTGTTCATTCATGTCTCAATTTGTTCTTCAGTAAATCAGAGATACTATCCTAATCTCCCTTACATATATACTCTTTCCCATTTTTAGTCTAATCCTACATTAACTCTAGGATGGAATATATCTCTTCCTTTGGCCAGTGAATATCTGCAAAAGTGAAACAAACCTTACTTTTAAAAGTGCTTTTTGAGAATACTGTGTTGAGCCTATTATTCAAGCAAAGTCTTCTCAATTGTTCATGGATAAAGAAGTCTAGCCCCCACAAACCAGGACCGAGATCCCAGATGACTAACCAACTGAATACAGTCATATGAGGAAACCAGCATGTGTTCAGTTGAACAACTGCATATCCAACTTGATGAATATAGTGGTTTTTCTTGATGTAAGTTTAGGATGCTTTGCTATGCAGTTATAGTTGCTTAATATGACTGATACTTTGGTATTCTCTGGTGTGTGCTTGTCTCAAGAATGTAGCAACTCTTGAAAACGCCTGTACACTAAGATAAACCAATTCAAAAGTCCCACTCCTTCTGAACCAGTTCAAATATCACTTCATTTGAATGGTTGCATAGTCCATATATACAAGTTTTATGAAGAAATGTGATGTAGTTATTTTACTAAATAAGTGATATCTAATTTAGCATTTCTGAGAAGGAGATGTGGAAAATAGATATTAATAGGAAGTAAGTTTATTGGGAAATATTTTTAAGATTGATGCATGTAACTTAACAGAAAAAAATATTGAACATGATTGTGATTAGTACAAGGTTTCCAAAAGATCAGGCCTAGAACTCTAGAGCTGCAATAGCCCTTCAATGTCACTCCAAGTTGAAAACAGAAAGAAAAGATATACCAGTTTTAATTGGTAGTTTCATGAGTTTGCTTTTATGTATAAGAAAATAGACTTTGATCTTATCAGGAAACAAGTAGACACTGGATAAAGCAGGGTGTTTTGTCAATATTTTTTTTATTGACGTTCCTAGGTTCTCTTCTCATGTAACACAGCCTGGTTATGGTTTCCTCTCCTTCTGCTCTTCTCAGTTTCTCCCCTCTTATGTTCCCGTTAGACTCACTTCCTTTTTTACTCCTATTGCAAAAAAAAAAAAAAAACAAACAAACAAACAAAAAAAAACAGGCTTCGAAGAGATAATGATAAAGTATAATAAGATAAAAGAAAAAATATCATATTAATGTTGAAGAAGATAAACCAATAGAAGGAGAAGAAGCCTAAAGTAGGCACAAGAATAGGAGACCCATTCATTCACATACTCAGGAATCTTATAAAAACACTAACCTGTAAGCCATCATATATATTCAGAGGATCTTCTGCAGACTCCTTCAGGCTCTGTGAGTGCTGCTTCAGAGTCTGGGAGTCCATGAGTCTTCAGAATGCTGATTTAAAGGACCTGATTTTCTTGATGTTCCCATCCTACACTCTTTCTGCCTTTTCTTTTGTGGGGTTCCTTCAGCAATGTAAGAAAGGATTTGATGGAAATATCCCATTAAGGGATGAGTGTTGCAAGGACTGAGATGATATTTTAAATAAAATATGAATTTTTATAAGTCAAATAGTTATGATATGATCATTATGGACTGGATTTCCCATTATGTATTCATCATATAAATGAAGAAAGGTCCTTGCTATCAGCTAGATATTCCTTATGATTCATAATGTTGGTTTGTCAGCAAAATCCCTTTTCTTAACTTAGTATGGTAGAATTGGTTTTTTTCTCTCTAAAGTAGGTATCCTCATTTTTTAAATAATCATTTCTACAGAGTGAGCGGAGGAGGAGGTGTCAGATTTCAATAAAGCCCTAGGCCGTGTTCCATGAGACATGAGTGAAATTGTATAATGCTCTTGTAAGGGTCATTTTGGTTTTCAATGATATTTTTCCAAAGACACAGCTAAATATGTGGCATAGCCCTTGGGAACACAAGACCCCATTCACTCCTCCCCCTTTTCTGTTCAGAAAAGTCAGGTCTCCCATGAATATCAACAAGACATGATTTATCGAGTTGCAGTAAGACTAAGCACCTCCGCTTGTATGAAAGCTGGGCAAAATGACCCAGTATGAAGAATAGGGTCCCAAAAGCCAACAAAAGTGTTTGGGACAGAACCTGCTTCCTTTAGTAAAAGTCCCACGAAAAGAAACAAGCTATACATTTGTCCTATATATACATACGGTCTAGGTCAGTTCCACGCAGGCTCCTGGTTATCTGTTCAGATTCTGTGAGCTCCTTTGAGCCTAGGTTAGTCGATTCTGTGGATTTTCTTGTGATAGCTTTGACTTCTCTGTATCCTACAGCCTTTCCTCTCTTTCTTCAGAAGGATTTATCAGAGCTGGGCCTAATATTATTCTAAAGGCCTCTGTTTCTGTTATTATCAGGCTCTCTGATTACAGTTGGTCTAGGCACCAGTCTATGAGTATAGTAGAATATTGTTAGACATCATTACTTTGACATTTTTTTTTCGTCAGTCATGTTTGGTTTTGTCCTACGTCTCTTGGTCATCCAGTCTCTGTGTCCTCGTGCTTTAAGTAGTGTCAGGGCTGGGCTCCTTCTCATGGCACAGGTCTCAGGCTAGCCCAGTCATTGGCTCGACCACTCCCTCAATCTTTAGGCCTCCCTTACCCCAGCACATCCCATAAACAGGATAGACTGTAGGTCAAAGGTTATGTGGCTGAGTGGGTGACTCACCACCTTCACTTGAAGTACTGGCTGCTCATAGGAGATGGCCAGTTGAGGTTACATCTATGCTATTGCTGCCAGTCTCAGCTGTCGTGATTCTTGTAGATTCCTGGGAGTAACTTTTGTGCTAGGGCTCTTCTTGGAATGGGTTCTTTCTTTATTGAAATGCCTTTAACTGAGGTTTTCCCTTAATCCATTACTGTAAGATCATCCCAGATAAGGAGAGCCATCTGTAACTATTTGATTAAGAGCCAGTTGGAGCTGTTGTGCCTAACACCAGTATCTATAGTGCTTTAGGCTCTTGGTGTTTTAGTATCCTCTAGCAAATACTTAGTTGTCTTTACATTGCTTTTCAGCGTGTATGGAAATGTTTTGGGAACAGTGGAACAGAGTAACAATTGTCCATCTCAGGCTTGACCTAGGCAATAGTTATACACATAAGGACTTGCTGGTAATTTTGATGTCTGCACTGAATAATTTTTTCAAACACTGATCCACCATATTTACAAGATGCAAACCTGAGGTACTCATCTAAGTTTGTTTTCCAACAATAAAATCCTTTTCTCTCCTGTGAACTCTAAGTAAATATTCATGGTCACAGACTGTCCAGAATATCAGCAGTTTCTGGTGTACAAAGGTGTATCATGCTGCCTTCCTAGACTTTTCTCTAAACTAATTGGTTGCAGCTTCATGTTGTTTATCCTGTCGAAACCTCAGTAGATAACTTCCTGAATTAGCAGAAATGTCTCCAAAATCCTCCAAGTGACTCAATATGGAGCAGAAGTAAGTGGACAATAAGTGATTAAAGAGAATGAACCATCAATAAAACAGGATGCCCAGGACCTGGCTCCAGGTGTGAAGATCGGAATTTAGCATGGATGGTTTCCGGTAACCTACTGGCCTTTTGCAGCTCCCTTATCTTATACCACTAGCACTCCATTGTAGGGAAAGACAAACTGGGAAAGAATAGTCAGGTCCCTTCTGATTAGTCGTTTTGACTGGAATCCAAGGAGGCATCTCTAGCTCTTTGACCATGTTCAGACTCACATCTCCAAAAGCCTTGACAACTGAGGGAATGCAGACACCTTGATGGCAGAGGCAGGAAAATTGAGCAGCACTCCATAGCCATCATTATCTGTAATTTCATCATTATTTAGTACTATAAGAACATTGTAGCAATTTTCTCTACTATGTATCTAAATCTTGGGGAAAGGTAGTGCTTATTTTGCATATTGGAAGTTTAAAAAGATAAATATAAAATTCATTTGAATAAGAATATGAATGAATGAAATATTTTGTAATTTGATATGCAAAATGTCTTTTCACATAAACAACATACGTAAGTGATGAAAACAAGCACTTAATTAGGCTTTCCCATTGAAAATTTTGGTATATAGCTTTTTAGGGTAAATATAAATCTCTCTCCCTTGCTATTAATCTTCCGTTCTATTTGTATAGATTTTGGAGTAGAGTCCTTCTAACCTCAGCTTACTTGACCTTACTGTACAACCTCAGCTGTCCTAGAACGTGAGCCACGCTTCCTGTCTCACTCTCCCAGGTACTGGGGTCACAAGTGAGTAACAACCCAGCTTTCCTTTAATTTTGCTAAAAAGAAAAGATGTTCTATATAATCACTACAATTATTCTGTCTTTTGCCCAAGGAAAAAATATAATTGGATTAATTTGGTCACAGTAAGCACACAGCCTCAATGCCATAACAGAAAAATCACTTTTGTCAAAGCAAACAAGTCGGCAGTTCGTAGGCTATGGCTGATATGTCAGACTGTTCCTCAGGAAAGGGGAACAAACCTCTACTCACTCTGGAAAGAGAAAGGGCAACAGACCAAAATAAGGATACCACTAAAATTTATCTTGGAGAAGCAATGAGTTTTACTGGTGTTGTTTATAGAAATATTGCTGAGGGGTTATTTACAGAAGCAGAAATGACTCAAAGACAGCTGCATCGCCAAATGTGATGTCTCACGAATCGGGGGAACTTGACACTTACTATTCAGACTTCAGGCAGCTGAACATGTTTGAGAACATTATTCTCAGAGGTTTTGTTGGTCTGAGCCTCTTCCAGGCAGTTCAGCCAGTCTCTGTGTCTTAGAAGTAGTTCAGTCTCTCAGCAGCCCTTTCTGCTCATATATGCTTGGGAATAGTGATTGAGAGATTCTGGTCAATTTTAGGAACTTTGAGTTGTTCATTTTATCTTTTTTCTTTTCTTTTTTTTTTTTTTTTTTTTTTTTTGGTTTTTCGAGACAGGGTTTCTCTGCAGCTTTTTTAGAGCCTGTCCTGGAACTAGCTCTTGTAGACCAGGCTGGCCTCGAACTCACAGAGATTCGCCTGCCTCTGCCTCCCGAGTGCTGGGATTAAAGGCGTGCACCACCACCGCCCGGCTGAGTTGTTCATTTTATGTCTTTATTATTATTAATTAATTAATTTTTAAAAGCAATCTTTTTCATTTTACATACCAATCCTAGTCCCATTCTCTCCCCTTTTGCCACTCCCCACACCTTTCCCCCACCCCACCCTCCATCCACACTTCAGAGTTGGTAAGAATTCCATGAGTTAACAAGTCTGGCACATCACATTGAGGCAGTATTTATACTCTTTCTAATATTGGGAACAATTTGAGGAGTATTGGTATTAGCTCTGCTTTGAAATTCTGGTAGAACTCTGCACTGAAACCATCTGGTCCTGGGCTTTTTTTTTTTTTTTTTTTTTTTTTTTTTTTTTTTGAAGACCAAATGACTGTTTCTATCTTCTCAGGGATCTATTAAAATTATTTATCTGGTCTTGATTTAATTTCGGTATGTGGTACCTACCAAGAAAGTTGTCTATTTCTTTTAGATTTTCCACTTTTTTTTGGAATAGAGGTTTTTGAAGCAACTTGATTGTCTGTATTTCCTCAGAGTCTGTTGCTATGTGCTATGTCCCTGTTTTCATTTCTGATTTTGTCACTTTGAATGTTCTGTCTCTGCCTTTTGGTTAGTTTAGATAAGGGTTTGTCTATCTTGTTGATTTTTTCAAAGAATCGGCTCTTTGTTTAGTTGATTCTTTGTATTGTTCTCTTTTGTTTCAATTTTTATTGAATTCAGTCCCGAGTTTGATTGCTTGCTGCCCTTTACTTCTCCTCATTAAGTTTGCTTCTTTTTGTTCTAGAGCTTTCAGGTGTCCTGAAAAGTTGCTTGTGTGAGAGTTCTCTAATTTCTTTATGTAGGCACCTAGTGCTATGAACTTTCCTCTTAGCACAGTTTTCCCTGTGTCCCCTAAGTTTGGATATGTTGTGCATTCAGTATCATTGAATTCTAGGAAGCATTCGCCTCCTTTCTTTATTTCCTTCTTGACCCATTGGTGATTAAGTTGAGTGTTGTTCAGTGCCCATGGGTTCGTAGGCTTTCTGGAGTTTGTGCAGCTGTTGAACTCTAACTTTAACCCATGGTGGTCATCCTAGAAGATACAAGTGGGTTTTTTTCCAATTATTTTGTATCTGTTGAGATTTGCCTTATGACTGAGTATGTGGTCAGTTTTAGAAATGGTTCCAAGAGTTACCGAGAAGAAAGTCTATTATTTTGCGTTGGGGTGAAATATTCTGTAGATGTCTCTTAAGTCCATTTGAGTCATAACATCTGTTAGTTTTCTTGTTTCTCTGTTATTTTCTTTCTAGTAGACTTGTCTAGATTTCTAGTGAAGAACCCTCATTCCTGCTCACACTTGATGAGCAAAACAGACCAATTGGTAACTCATAGTATTCATCAACTTTAAATGGGGCTACCAAAGAGGCCTGCCTCTTTCCCTTTCTACCTAAATATTGGAAATTTCTTTTTACTGTAAATTAAAATCAGAATTTTAAGATACAAGAGAGAAAGATTTTTTAAAAATAAGTTAAATAAAGCAATAATAAGTATCCCAATTCCTTGGAGCAAAAAGTAAAAAAAAAAAAAAGTCTGGTTTGTTCCTATTGAAACATTCTTGTAAGGTATCCATAGCCCTAGGGTGATCAAGCAGAAGAATTATGTTCTGAGCAACCTTAGGAGCAATGGAACTTTTAATTTGTTTGTTAGTTATTTCAGACACTTTTGATATTGTAATATATGCAGTGCATCTTGAGTACTGGGGAATCTTAAGTACACCACGATTCCTTCCTAGCAGTCTTTTGTTTCAGGTTACCCTTTGACTCCATGTAAGGTTGCTCGCATTTTGGAGTGACAGCAAGGAAGCCAATGTGAACACTAGGGAAAGTTTCTGTTGTTTTGTTGTTGTTTCTTTCTTTGCTTTTCTTTTTTTGCTAGCATACAACATTCAAAGACTTGTTAAAAACACAGCATGCACACAAGCTAGGAGGCAGAGATGTCACCATTATGTGTGACAAAGATTTCAGTCTTTTTGAATTTGGAAAGGCATTAATCAATAGATTATTACAATAATAAAAAAGGCAGCAGAATCCTGGGGAAGGCAGGGCATTTGATCTTTGGAGACAATGCCACCATAGAGTTAAATAGCAAGTTTAAAAAATGGCAAGGCATACATTTTATATAAAATGGAGAAATTATGAACATTGAAGCAAGGAGAGTAAATTGATAGAAGTCATCTTAGAAGTGTATATACCACATGTAGGAAGAGGAAAAACTTCAAAATTATTATATTATCCTTATTCATTGATCTAGAAGAAAAGAAATTAGGAACAAAAACAAAATTATAAATAAAAACCAAAAGAAATTATAAAAAATAACTTAGTAGAAATTCTGTATTTGCAAAGTATAACTATACTAGAAATTTTCTAGAGTTTTCAACATAAAGTTTTCAAATAGAAAAAGTCTGATAATCAAACAGTTGAAATTATTACGTCAAGAATGGACAGAAAGAGATGAATAAAATTGAATAGAAAAATTTAAACTCTTCATTCAAAGCATGCATGCACAAATCATTCATAACTGATTTACAGATTCAAACATGAAAATAAAACAAGAACATTTTGCTTTTAAAAGCAAGCAATTTGAAGAGGCATGTTTTCAAATTTTTAGGAATATGATTTTTAAAATTGTAGAAATAATAGAATATTTTTAAAATAGATATTTTAGGCTGTATTTGATTATATACATTTCTTTAGTTTTGAATGACTTCCAAAAAATATTCCAGATGTACTTTATACATTTATTAAGAGCTATTCCAGAATTACAAGTTCATATGTAAAGATAAAGGGAAATATAAATGCGTGAAAAAGATATTATTAAACATTTTGATTTAATAACATATATTTAACAATAAGGAATATGTAGGTATGTACGTGGTAAGTTTCTTTATTAAAATATTACCAATGGCAAAGTACTGACTTGACAATATCAATTAGAAAATACATTATTAAAAAATATCATTTATAATAATATTTATTTAATAATGAGTCCCCATGAAGAAAAGTTTGAACTTGGTTTGGAAGGAAAGAGAAAAATTTACTTAAAAAAAGAGTCAACAATTTCAGGAAGTAGAATATTCGTGGGTAAAAGTCAAAAAAATTAAAACATATAATTTAAGTTAAATAGTGATAAAAACAAATAAATTTGAAAATACCTGAACTGAAATATATATAAACTATGTGCTTGGAAATAGCAGAGCAAAAACAGCAAAGAAATGAAACAGAACTTGATGTTTTTATATTTACAATTATCCTGTTGGTAGAATTCTTTTTTTTTCCCATATGGGAGAGAGATATAGGTCTCTTGTTCAAGAAAACAATCTTATGGTGAAAAGAGTATGCAAATTTGGCACCATGTACTTAAGATTGAACTCTCCATCCTCACTAGTGATAGTAGATCACATTGGTTTTGGAAATGTCGTTCAATAACAGACTTAGTGAGCATAAACACATGTACCTGTATTGCAAATACTTGAGGGTCTTTATAAGGAATAAGGCATCAGATTAACCACAGAGCATCAATAGTCTTAATAGGCACTTAAGTATACTAATTTGAGAAATCATTTTTCTTCATGCCTCAAATATCTCACAATATCCCTCTTCTGCAATCTCAACAAAATGTTTGTAAATTGGTTTTGCATCGTAGCAGAAAGTATTCATTTTAAAGGCCTGCTTTCTATTTTCCCTGTGTCTCGTACTGAATCTAAACTTTCAATGCCTTCCTGATTTTATGGCTTGGTTTTGTTGACTCTTTTCTCTGGGGTCTCACTCTGATCCCAAAAACTGCCGAGTAACTTAGATGCTTGAGATGGAAAAAGCGTTGTTTAAGCTTTATTTAACCTACTCAGCTCACTAAAGTTGGATAGGCATTTCTCAAACACTTTTCAACAAACTCAATAACAGGGTTATAGCGCCCTCAAGCAATTAATGGTAACTTCATGCCAGAGTGCATAAGCATCCAATAGAGATCTAGAGCACGGCTCTGTCCGGATATTTTTACACTTGTCCCCATCTACTGTATTAAAAAATGCTAGTAGCCCTTCAATGACTTGGGCTTATACCATTTCAATATTCTTTAAATTAAAAGGCTATTTTATTCTTATAGTTCATTGTAATTTACCAATTTCCCCTTTTATTTTTGTGTCTGTTATAGTGCCTAACCTTTGTGTAGCTGAAGAGTCATCTATAATGCTCTGCCATCATAACCATGATGCTGCCCTTGTTTGACTCTTCGTCAGCTGGGAATCAAGCACCAGCTATTTCAGAAATACAGGATAAAATAAACAAAAAAATACTAAGGCTCAGATTGTGGTGTATACCTGCAATCTCAATACTGAGGAAGCTGAAACAGGAGTAATGAAGGTTTGAAGAAAGCCTAGACTCCTTAACAAGCTCCTAACCAGCCTAGATTGCATAGTCTGTCTTTATAAAAACATCTTCTAGCCCCTTATTCCCCCACCCAAAAGAAATTATTGCCTATTGATTTCTGGCTTAGGTGATCAAATATCATCTTTGATAAATATGAATTAGAAAGATATGCGAATCCCCCCTCAGCTAAAAGGGAAAATGTAAAGATGAATATAGAATTGCAGTAAAAATAAAAACATGTTTAAATGGTATTATATGTTATGCTCACAAGGTGAATACATTTTTAAATAACTATATTGTAATAAATATTGTATTATGAAGAAAATTAGTACTCTCAAATGAATTAAAGGTGGATCAAAAGGAACATTTTAATGTAAATGTAAAAGAGCCCCAGAAGTGTATCAGAGAATGGAACATGGGAGAAAAGGGAGGAAGAAGAGCCAGGTATGGAAGAGGTGGTAAGAACAAGGCTGTGCATCAGCTTTAGACACAGATGTACTCGGAAGCAAGAGAGGCCAATGGGCTTTTTTAAAAAGTTAAACTAATGCTTACAAGTAAGTTGTTGACTTCATAGTAAAGAAAGCACCTCTTGAACTGATATTTCAAACGTTAAAAAGTTTTTGCCAGTGAAATTACCCAAGATTACAGAAAACACATAGTTTTATTTTAACAAGTGACTTAACATGGTGAGGAGAGATGTAAATCTGTTTTCAAGTGGCAAAAAGAAAAGGCTAATTATATTTAGTACGACTACAGAATAAAACAATGTGAAACTAACGGGTGGATCGGGAAATTCACAAACACCTTGGAAGGGAAGTGACCCTAACAATGTGAAGAGAAGAAATGATTTTACTTAAATAAAAGGATATATAAAGTCAATCGAAGCCTTTGCATAGGATTGAATTTAAAAGTGTCAGCTACTAAAGCAGAAAACTCATGTTACTGGCTCAATAAAACAGAAGGCTCCCTTCACTCTCAGCACATTAGCACAGGTAAAGGTGGTCTGCGAGGCTCTGTGGGTGACCCTCGCTATAGTGGCTCAAGCGCCCTTCTCTGAGTGTGTCGACAACCTCAGCATCCTAGATGGAGCTCAGCTGTGTGAACAGGAGGTAGGCTAGATGAAGGCATTTAATGAATATGTATAGGTGGATTCAATCTCGATTTTCTTACATCTCATTTGCCAAAGGCAGTTATATAGCCCCAAATTAAATAAGTGAGGATGTGCTGTGTTGTCTTCTGAGGTGGCCCTTGCAACGGTTCAGTCTTCTTCAACAGATAGATGGCCTCTGCTCTTGTAAACAGAAGAATGAATCGTAGGCTTTTATTGTTTTAATTTCATTAAAATGATTCTCTCATGGTTGTGTTTCTGACCCTTAGATTGATCAACACAGCTTAATGTCCAAGGGTAGCTGAAAGCTTTGTAAGGTTCATTCATTTTGACACTAAAAAAAACTGGCATCATTTCACTTTAAAAAAAAAAAATGGATCCATCTTGAGGAATCCCTAGAAGGTTGTCAAGTTTAATTTTTTTAGTATGAACAAGAATTGGGAAAATATGATTGGTTTGAAAAATTACTGTTTTGAGCCCCCAAATAGAAGGTGCACCATAACCACATTGAGGCTGGCTCAGTTATTTTATGGTCCTGTGAGTGGACTCAGACTACTAGAACCCCAAAAGTTATGGTAAGAGGCAGGAAGTTCTTCCCTTCAAATGGTCACTTTCCTCTTTGCTTCCTTAGACCAGGTGCCTTAGAAAAGGGTCCACTCTTTTGTAGAACCCAAAGGAAACTGAAAGACAGAAAATACCAATATTCTCTGTTTTTCTCCTAGTTTCTATAATTCTGCAAATTCAAGGGCTATTTAGTATCCTAAGATATATCAGGAAACTAATCAAAAGGTTGCTGCTTCATTAAGCCCCTCAACTTTTGCAGCCTGGATTAGTTAAGTTTCTCAATTTTATGTCCCCTACTTTGCCAGTCCCTTTTTTAGGATCTCTTAATTACACCAACCAACTTCCCATTTGCAAATTACTTATCAGTCAGGATGCTAACTAACAAAGACTGAGTCTAAAATGGCTTTGAAAGGTTTCCTCTTATAAAAACCATTACAGACAGAAGCGTTCTCAAGGCCACCATAGGTCTGTGGTAATTTCCCTAGAATTAACTTCTTGTTCTTTTTACATGTCTTAGAGCCTTAGAAAAGCTGACCAGCACAGCTTCAGATTGTAATATCAAAACAGAATGTTGGAAAAGTAGTCTTCCCCCTCGAACACTGCTATGACTAAGAAAGAAACTAATCACATTTTGTGATCATTCATTAGCCACAATTTAGTGATTTGTTATTCTTTCATCAAACGAGTATAGGCAGGGAACATGGGAATTCTGGCACCTTGTAATTCTCATATGAAGAATTAATATAAAGCACCAGAAATTGGGCTATTGTTTGGGGCAAACTCATAATTGTCACCAGCATGAGAAGATAATAATCTAGTAGCATTTTATTTTGAACCAATGAGCAGGTAGTTTAATGTGACATGCAATTTTAATACCCTTTGCTGTCAACAGGAGATGTGTGTTGGTAAGAACACCTATTGCATACTTCGGAAGGGAATAAACGATACAGCATACAGTTGTGCAGCTGACTTGTATATCTCTCCTTCATTATTTAAATAAATTCTTACTTAACTGTCTTTCACTGTTGAATCTATCAGTTTGTTTACTGATCAGGATTCTAAGAAAATGCTTGGTAAATTCTATAGTTATCTTATTCATTTCCATGACAAACTATGTGATGAAGGCTACTTAAGGAAAGAAATATTTTTTTGGGACTAATAGTTTAAAAGAAAAACAGTCCTTCATGGTGGGAAATACATGGAGGTGGAAGAAGAAGATTGCATTACACCTGCCATCAATAAAAAGAGGGAGAGGAATACTACTGTTCACCTTGCTTTCTCCTTTCTCTTCTTTTTATTCCTCTTAGGACCTTGTTCCGGGGATGGTGCTTCTCACATTCCCAGGGGCTCTTAGTTAAATCTCTCTGGCAATTTTCTCACAGATATCTCCAGGGGTATGCCACTTACGTGGCTCCAAATTTACTCAAGATGATAGTCAAAATTAAGTGTTACAGTCTGTTCTTTGTAACTTATATAACATCTATACTTTAAATCCTAATATACAACCTTGGTTTCTTTTGTCTTTTGTTCATCTCATAATGAAACTGAATTGACTCCATCTCTAAACTACCTAAAGTCTTGACATCCCAATAGTGTCAACAGTTGAAAGTCTTTATTGGGACTCAAGGGAATGTTTTAGTTGTTATCCCTGTACAATAAACAAAAAAGTCATAAAATGGCCTCTCTAGGCCTCCATTCATGGATAGCCCTGACACATACCTGGTCTCAGGGTCTTTTCTTAGGCATGGGGAGAAATTCTATAGTTCATTTCTTCTACCTTTCACCCCAAAGCCAGAACCACATGGCTGAAGCTATCAAGTTCTGTTGTTAGTTGGGACTGGAACATGCCCCCCTTGTTAAATGGCATCTTCACAGGTTTTCTGCCTATGCTTGGCTGC
The DNA here is from genome assembly GCF_903992535.2 of Arvicola amphibius. NCBI lineage: Eukaryota > Metazoa > Chordata > Mammalia > Rodentia > Cricetidae > Arvicola > Arvicola amphibius. The sequence goes on from NC_052059.1 coordinate 22,095,198, forward strand.
CCTGAAACTGAATCCCTGGGCCATGCTGTCCTCAAACTCAGGGATCCTCTGTCCTCCAGTGCTAGAATTAAAGGCATGCACCACACACTCAACTCTAAGCTTTCCTCTAGTTCCTCCTTATAAGTAGATAGTTAGCTGGGTGGGATTTTGTCCTGAGGTCACCACTTCATTTATTGTATTTCCTAATTTGCTTATCTCCTTGAGCCAAGGACTTAGTTCCATTCCACTTTTTGGTGCTCCCTTTCATTATGCGTCTTCATTAGATTGACCGCTAAAACCCACACTGCAGAGTTTACCCTAGGCTGTTTTGAGATTTCCTCTGTCAATCTAATTGATCTAAAGCTCTTCACTTCAGCCTCAGGCAGACTCTTCAGACAAGGAACAATGCAGCCACATTCTTCGTCAAAATATCCCAAAAAGTATCTCTAGGCAACACACTAAAATTCTTCTTCCCTGAAACCTTTTTCAGCATCCCAGCACCATTCAACATATCACACTCACCACCACTGTCTTCCATGCTCTTACTAGGTTGGCCCATTAAACAGTGCTTAAAGTGGTCCACTGCTTTCCTAACCCAAAGTACCGAAGTTCATATCACTCTAAAGAAAAATATGGTTGAGCCTATCACAGCAATACTCAGTTCCCTGTTATCAACTTCTGCCTTTGTTAGATTTCTGATTGCTATAAAAATACACCATGACCACAACAAGTCTTATAAAGGGAAACACTTAATTGGGATGGTTTGTTTACAGTTCAGAGGTCCAGTCCATTAGTGCCGTGGGGAGAGTGTGGTGGACAGACAGACCCAGTGCTGAAGAAATACCTGTGAGTTCTACATCTTGCAGGCAACAAGGATGGACTGAGACACTGGGCAGCAACCTAGACATAGGAAGCTTCAAAGCAACCCCCGCACCGACACACTCTCTCTAAAAAGGCTCCAACAAAGCCACACCATCTAATAGTGCCACTTCCTATGAGATGATGGGGTCTGTTACATTCAAATTATCCCAGCACACACACACACACACACACACACACACACACACACACACACACACACACACCTATAGTAGAAAATTGAAAGTTAGGGGATTCACTTACATGTGCAATGCCGTTAGAGAGAATAAGAGGCAGGTTGTGAACTGAAATACTTACCCAACATTCTGTTCCATGCTTTTGCCAAAATCTATAAATTCCAGTTCAATATTGTCATTAATGTACTATTTCTAAAGGGGGTGAGTCTTTTAAAAAATAATCCAATTTCTGGGATACTGATTGAATAAAATGCTTTGTTGGATTCATTTAAGTACTATAATTCAAAGAGGACTAAAAGTGCAAATGTTCTATTTTTAAGATTAACTCTAAAAATGTTGAAACTAGGATGATTTCTTATAAGTATTTTATGCTTTTTTAAAACATAGAATAACTTCAAGTAATGCAGTTCACTAAAAGTAGGCAATTAATAGAATTAGTACAGCTGGGACATGAATACTAAACATAAGGGCAGATGGAGGATATGCTGACTTCAAACACAGCTCAATTGGCAAGCAGAAGAGTTAGAAACAGCAATAGAAAAATATATAAACAGAGTTCCATTAATCATATTAAGATGGAAAATAAACCAAACTATCCTATTGATGTGTTAATGTACACTGGACTAGAAGAGAGATAAAGTGTTTGTATTAAAGACAGGATATGAGAAGAAAGACTGAAGTTTTATTGTTATTCTTTTAAATAGCCCTTAGAGAGAGAGGAACAAATGAATATTTATAGTCAACTCTTGACGAACCGTATCAAATGATGGGCTGATTTTAATAAGAAATATGCTACATAAAGTGATGTAAGCATAACATACATCTATATATACAATTCCTTTTGTGCTGAAAATTGATTCTTCTTTCTTATAATAATCCTAACTATAAGTTCTCCTCTCTTCACTTGTCACACTCCCCAAGCTCCCGTCTTCCCCAGATTTAGTCCCCCTCTATTTCTCTTCAGTAGCGAGCAGACCTCCAAGTTTCTTACTGAGACTTTATTTCAAAATCTTATTGAAAGTATTGTATTACTTTTAAAATCTACTCAAGGACAGTGAGGTTTAAAGTTTTTTGTTGTTATATGTGTATGCTTCTGTACTTGAGCCTCTGTATGTGCACTACATGCATGCAGGTGCATGTTGAGAAAAGGGTTTTAGAACCCTGAAATTGGAGTTATAGGTTATATAGTTATAGGTTATATAGTTATAAGCTGTCATGTGGATGCTCAGATGTAAACCCATGTCCTCTGCAAGTAATTGCTCCTCTGTTTTGGTTTTGTTTGTTTGTTTTTAAGACAAGTTACTCACTGTAGCTCTGGCTTTCCTGGAATTCTGGAACTCGCTCTATAGAACAGGTTGGGCTTGAATCACAGAGATCTGCTTGCCTCCTGAGTACTGGGATTAAAGGCATGTGCCATCACTGGTGTAAGTACCCTTTAATGAAGAGCTATTTCTCCAGTCTCTGTAATGTAGTTTAAACATAATACTGCTATGAAATAATATAGCCAATCCTAATCTATTTGTTGATGTCCTATCATTCTAAAGTAGTTTTTTAATAGATTACTTGTTAAATACTAATTGAAGTATACTACCTATTACCCTATCAATTAATTTTCACTGTAAATAATTATAGTGCTTCACCTATTATTATTTTTCTTAATGCTGGAATGACTTCTACAGCAGCTCAAATAAAAAGAGAAGACATGGGTTAGAACCCTATATGAAGAACTATAGTTGATTAGTGGCTACTAAAAGAGGGAGAATTAGTTTTCCACAGGGATGTGTGCCGTAATTGGCTATCCAAAACCAAATGGCCAGCCCTGAAATAATATAGATACAGTCAGCACTAAAATAATATAGATACAGTCAGCACTAAATGAACTCACCCAGTTGAACTTGCATATTTATTTTTATATGTGGAAATAATACTCTTTAAAAATAGGAAATGAAATTGAAAGAGAATGGAGGTACATGTGAGGCTTTGGAAGCTGAGGGGAAGGAAGTGGTGTAATTATTCTTTAATCAGAAAAATTGAAAAACAAAGGAAAGAGCACGTCTCTCCTCAAAAGAATTAATGATAGGGTTAGGTTGAAAAGATATCTCAGTAATTAATAACACTGACTTCTATTCCAGGAGACCTGGGTTCAATTCCCAAGACCCACATGGAAGCACACAACTATCTGTAACTCCAGTTCCAACATTTCAACTTCTGGTACTAGCCTCTTCCAGCACCAGGGTCTAGCTGAACTTGTGGTGCACAAACATATATACAGACAAAATACACATATGCATAGAACAAATAAATATTTTTCTCAGTCATGGAGAAATAAAGATTATTAAATAAAAAGGTAGCTTTATGAAGACTTTTATGGCCTGTTAAATCTTGTGTGCCTGTAGATTGCATAATAAAGTCAAAATAGTTGAATTTAGGAAACGTTTGTCTTCTCAACAAATCTTTTTAAATTTAAAAGCAGTTATATAGCCACACGATAAAAATATCAATACATAGGAAAACTATCAATACCACTTTCTTATCGTGGATTAATTAAACAGTGCATGGAGAACATAGCAGATGTAGTATGCTCAGAGAGATCTGTGGGGGAGAAGGAATGGAGTATTTTTCTAAAATATCTGCTGATCACCATATTATCATCAGGGAAATTGCAAAAGCTCTAAAAATCTATTGACAGAAGTTTGGAACTTAGAGATGATTATTTTAAATTTTATGCTTTGTGCCAATGATAATAAATGTGGTTTGTGACAAAGATAATAAACTTGGTTTAGCTAGACATTGTCTTTGAGAGAAGGGGAAAACATGCACATCTGTGCATGGAAGGCAGGGTACTATCTTGAGTATCATTCTTCAGGAACCTCCAAACACATTTAATTTTTTGAAGCAGAGTCTCTCATTGTCTGCAAGGTCACTAAATAAACTAAATTGGGTAGTCAGTGAGTTAGAGGCATCCCCTTGCCACTTCTTTCCCTACATTGTGGCATTAAAATGTTTTTTATCATGCTCACTTTTTAAATATGGGTTTCTGAGTTTGAACTTCAGTATTCATGCTTGCAAGGCAAGCCCCTACCAACTGAACTGTCTCCATAGCCCTAAATCTGCCCATTTTATTAGAGGTATTGATATACTGTTACTAAAGAAAGTCTTTTTAATATCATAAAAGACACTATTATAACAAGAAATTATGTTAAGCAATAAAATATGTTACAGAGATTTTCTTTGTTCATTATCAGTACTGGTGGTGTGTGCTGATGTTACAAGAGATGTACTTTAAAGATTAATAGAAGGCAATGCAATTGTTAACCCAAACTCATGATTATTAAGGCAGCATTGTGTAGTACATGAAGAACATTTATCCATAGATGTTTAGAACAAAGATAGTACCATTCAAATCAGAAATCAGGAAGAGCGAGTTTCATAAGTGTCATAGGACTGAGCTGATACCAATTTCAGGGAATCCTTAAAAGTGTTGATTTGGGATTAAGATAGCTTTGCTGGTAACATCATGGGTGAGCAAGCCCTACAACCCAAGATGTGAAAAATGCCTGCAATTTCAATGCAGTGGAGAAGGCACAACAGGATTCCTGGGGCTTGGTTGTCAGCCAGTTTAGACAAATAGGTGATCGCCATATTTAGTGATAAATACTGTCTCAAACACTAGGGTGGATAGCAATTGAAGAAAGTATCTGACATCAGTTTTTGACATCGATATTCATATGTACTCATGTGCACATGTGCATTATTCACACATGCATGTTCACATAAACATATTACACACACAGAAAGAGAGAGGGAGAGAGAGAGACTAGAGGTTCCTGAAATTGGTATCATCACCTCCTTTTCAGAAGTAAGCTACATTCTTATGATTTGTGACACATTGTCATGTCATTTAAGATATCAAAACAAAATTTCAACCATGAAGAATCTTAGCTTACAAAATTAGCATTTTGAGTGGACTTCTTCATTCATTTAAATGAGTTAAACATGAATTTTCAAGGTGAAAACTAACTCAGCAATACAGTGTTCTGAATTATAATTTTTTCCAAGTAAATCTGAAATTATGGAAAGCTAAATTAAGGCAAACAGTTTTAAGAATTTTTACACATGTTCTGAACACAGGGTTATAAACAAACACATAGCCTTGCCTTTCTATTTGATACAGAAATTTGAAAACATATTTCAAGAGTTCTGGGAAGATAATACACATTTGGTTATTTACTTATTCATATTTTTGTTGTGAGTAGGTATGCATGCATGAGTGCATTCCTCTGCAGAGTTATGGTGCATGTATGTATGTCAGAGGGCAACTACAGTATACCGTTGCTTAGTTCTCTCCCTCAACAATATTTAGTCCAGAAAGGCAAGTCAGCTCCTCAAGCTTGGCCTTGCTGGGACTACAGTGTGTGTCACCATGCCTGGCTATTACAACGGTTCTTACTTCGACATGATCTCTGCTGTAAGTGCCTACCTGCATAAACCATCATAGCTCCATAGGAGATCATGAACTTACTCATAATTTACTTCTGACAGTTCTCTGTTGTAGGAACTTAGTTACCTGCTGTTCCTTTCAGGTTTTCTGGACATTCCTAGTAACAGCCATTTAACTCCTTTTTGCCTGGAAATTAGCTCTGTTTGGAGGATAATGACATTCTAGTCTTCACCATCCCAGTTGTATGAAGCTTTTCATTTTATTTTATTTTTTAGCATTTTAAAAATATTTATTGGGCATTTGTGTTTCGCAGTTTGTTTTCTTTTCTTTCTTTATTTATTAAAAATTTCCACCTCCTTCCATCCTCCCATTTCCCTCCCACTCCCCCGACTTCCTCTCCCCCTTGCTCTCCAGTCCTAAGAGAAGTCAGGGTGCCCTGCCCTGTGGGAAATCCAAGGCCCTCCCCACTCCATTCAGGTCTAGGACAGTGTGCATCCAAACAGACTACACTCCCAAAAAGCCAGTACATGCAGTAGAATTGAAACTCGGTGTCATTATCCTTGGCTTCTGAGTCCACCCTTATTGTCAGCCACATTCAGAGAGTCCGGTTTGATCACATGCTCGTTCAGTCCCAGTCCAGCTGGAGTTAGTGTTATCCTCCTGGGTGAAGCTTTTTAAAAAGTGACTCTATGGATCAAGTTCATCCACATGAAAAGAGGCTGTTAGGATGACTACACATCCTAACTCACCTTCTTTGGCAGAACCTGAGTACTTTTGTCTCGGCGACGGATGTAGACTGATTTTCACAGGAATCAATACCATGTTCAGAAACTTTTATTATCACTATAATTTCATTGGCACTAATTTTATAAAGTCTGAGGATATATTTTAGAACTTTCTTTCAATGAGTCATGTCTACTGCATACTAAATTAGAAATCTTAGAATGAAATTAATGTTTGTTTTCATAAATTAAGTAATTTAGTATCCATAAATGTGTTGTTAATGAATGTGTTCATCATTATAATGTTTAATTTATTTTTTATTTCACTTTCATCTTATTTTATGTACTTGGGTGTTTTTCCTGCATGTATGCCCGTATATCATGTGGAGACCAGAAGAGAATATTGGGTCTTCAGGGACTAGAGTTACAGATGGTTGTGAGACACCATGTGGGTGCTAAATAGAAATGAAACTCTGGATTTCTGGAAGAGTAGCCCATGCTTTTAAGCATTGATTCATCTCTATGGGTCCATAGTTTAGATTTTTACCAAATCCAATTTACATATACTATAAAACATCTATGTTTTATATAAACAGGAAAGTAACCAGTAGTGTTTTTCTGCATGGAAAATTAAAATGTATCTATAATCCCCTAAGCCGGAAAATTCTTCTGTGGGAAAATGTGCAAATGCCCATTAATACACCAAGGCATAGTAAATGACATAGATAACTATGGGTCTGTTGAGTTTCGCAACTTCCAAATGCAGCAACCTTTAATACAGTTTCTCACGTTTTATGTGTCCCCTCCCACAAATTTATTTTTAAGCTATTTCCTAGCTATATTTTTGATACTGTTATGAGTTGTAATGTAAACATGTATATTTTCAGGTGGTCACCTATGACAATCAGAAAGCACAAGGTCGGTTGACTCTCAAGGGAGTCACAATGCACAAGTTGAGAACCACTAATATAAATGATAAAATGCATAAGGTCGTTGTGTAAGTATTGCTCTATAAATATTCGGAGATCCTTTTATGCATTTACAGATGTATGCATATGAAGCAAATGTTGAATTCACCGCATGTCTTTGTAGTGATTGTTTTACCTTACCCCTGGAAATGACAGGAACTGTAACATAGTGAAAAAAAGAAGTATTCGTAGCAATGGTCTTTGCACTTCTGAATTTAAGTGGATGTTTTTATTTCTCCAATAATTATTATATAGTCTGTCTCTCCCTGCAACATATATTTTGAGGAAGGTTAGTTTTATTCTTCTTTAGCAGATAGCAAATAATAGACAATATGTGAAGGACCATGGAAATTATGAGTTTTTATTAAATATTTGGGGAATAATTTCACCAGTATGTTTAATTTTGGGTTATTATGCAATTTTGCATTCTTTGGATTCATGGATATGAAAGTGAATAACTAGGAGAAACTTCACCAAAATTCCACGGTAAGTAGTCATTATAAAACAAAAGATAGTTTTAATCAAATTCCAGAAAAACAGTATTTATTAATTAATCAGATAGTTTAATAAGTTTTGAAACATAACTTAAATCTGCTTTTTGCAAAACTCTTTTTCTTATATGAAAATTTCAATTTGAAACTATCTGTAATCAGTGATATCACATACATAATATTTATCTTTTACATTCATTCTATTTATAAACCACTTTTGAACATAAGTTATGGTATTTTATATTTATCAGACTGATAATGTTTGGTAAACATAACAATAGTAAAAACAAACAGACAAAGAATAGTTAACTGATAAAAACCATGCCATCTATCTAGAATACACTGACTAAGTTGGTTTGCTAACCAGCCGTGATATAGGAAGAAGCAAATTTTTATTGACTGTTCTCTAAGATGAGTCAACTTGGGGAATTTTTCTTAGACTATTATCAATACCATTATTAAGTTAAAATTTAGGCTATAGACAGAAATAGACAGAAGTCTGTCCCTCCTTGTTGAACAGTCATTCAGCCACAAAGAAACATAGAGAGGCTTATATCAATTATAAACTGGCCTATTAGCTTAGGGTTATTACTAACTGACTCTTACAACTTAAAATAAGCCATAATTCCTAACAATTTAGCCATGTCGCTCGGTATCTTTTCCCAGTAAGGCATTTTCTTTCTGCTTCCTCTGTGTCTCACTGGTGACTGACTCTTTGCCTTTCCTTTTCCCAGAATTCTGCTAGTCTTGTTGTCCCGCCTATACCTGGCTAATAGTCAATCAGCATTTTATTAGACTAAGATAAGTGATAAATCTTTACAGTGTAGAAGAGCAATATCCCACAGCATTAGGCAATAAATATTCCTGTTTTAAGATATAGTTTTGCATTATTATAAAGTTTGCTTTATATAGTTTCTATTTCTCTTTGACAGTTTCTGTCAATAATTTCACTGTAAATTTATATTTGACATGATTAAGGAGTCTTTTTCTCTTATCTTTTATATAAAATATTTCATATATTAATACAATCCAGTTTCTCATTATTTGCAATGAATTTTTGATGCACATGCATCCCTCTCTCATCCCTCCAATTTTTTTCCTGTATCTTCCCATAGTCCTTTCATAAACTTGTTTTGCTGAGATCTCCCTATCTCTCCATCTACCCATAATCCATCTATCTATCTATCTATCTATCTATCTATCTATCTATCTATCTATCATCTATCTATCTATCTATCTATCTATCTATCTATCTATCTATCTATCTACTTATTATCTCCTATTTATTCCTAGTTGAGTTTGAGTTGTCTGTATGCCAATGGGTGCAATACTGATCACTGGGGTTTGGGCAACTTACCAGAGACACTTTCTGGATGAAAATGGATTTGTAATCTCTCAGTAGCCAAGCCAGCTTGTAACTCCTCAACCAGAAGTGGGACCTTGTAATTTCTTCCTTAATCCGTGCTGCAATGTTGACTGCTGATTTCCATTCATCTTCTTTTTCTTCATGATGGATAGTACTCGTTTATTTCTTCACAGTTCAAGGAGTTGTGATTTGTATTAAAATATGATATAATTGTTGAAACTTTGATTCTTCATGCTCCTACGTAGAAATTTCTTTATTTAGGTATAAATTTGATTTACCTAAATTCATAACCTGTACTCTTCTTCTTAGAAAGAACACTGTACTTTATATTTTATTTACTTTGCTTCAATCTTGTACAGTTCTTAAAACCTGCCATGAACATGTGAGTCTTGTCAGTCAGATACACACACTGGGTAGTTCTTTCTATCTGGGGTTATAGGAATGTACTATCTTGCCAAGTTCATTCTGCTAATCTTTTCTAAGTAGTTATTACAAAGTGAATGTACAGTTAACTTTTATTTAATAATAACTATTAAACTGACATATATTTCCCATCTTAGAGAAAATTCATCAGTAGTAGCAAAAGCAAAGCAAGTTTAAAGCACTGTCTTAATTAAAATTTAAATACTACAAAATGAATGCAGAATTTTTTAAATGTTCAAAAAGAAAGAAATATTATTGTTTTTTATTTATTCTATGTGTCTTTTAAATCATGTATCTTGATTCATTCTACCACCCCCCATACACCCAAAATAAAAAAAAAGAAGAAAAAAAAAGAAAAACTTAAAAATCTTCTCATGGAAGTTAGAGCACGATGCAGTGAGTCATGTTGTGAACCACTTTGTCCATTTATCTTTACTTTAAAATGTTCATTATAAAGAGTCATTGGTCTGGTTTGAGGCCTCTGATTTCTACTATCCTTTAGATGCTGGGCCCTTGCTGGGGCTCCTCCTGGATATCCGGGTGGTACAGGTATGGATGACCCAGCTCTGAAGTTGTAAGCATGGGTGTCCCTATTCCACCTCTGGTAGGCCAACACTACAGCTGTCCAGACCTAGATCCAAGGATACAACTTGGCCCTCCCCACCATCTATTCTATCTAGGATCTGCTGGAGCAGACTCAAACTTCAGGATGTCCACAACACAGACAACAATGTGATCATTGGTTTTATAACTTTATTTTCTGTTAATAATTTAGAAATATCTTATCTCATACTTTAGAAATATTAGTTTTCTTCCATGTGCTGGAGGACTGAATAAAAGTTGAACATTGCCCCTGTGAGCCCTAGGAAAGACTAGTAGAAACATTACTCTGTTTCTTCAACATTGACATACCTTTTTATCTTTGAACTTATATGTTTATTTTATAACAAATAACAACATTGAAGCCAAGAATTGTATTTTAATATTTAAGCAAGTAAATTAAATATTAAACAAATGTAATACTTTATTCACATATTTAATTCTAACAACACAGACTTTCCAAACAAATAACTTATACTCAAGTAAATGCAATTACAACAAAACAAAAGTTATCAATGTTTTAGATAAGAAAGAGCAAGTCTCATTCAAGAAGAAAAATTAGTCCTTTGAATAAATTCTTCATGTCACGCATTTGTTATCATTTATAAAATTAAAGAAATACACACTTAGCAAAATCAATGTATTACATAAGATATCCAGAAGCAGACAAATGGATTCACATATTGTTATTCTAAGGATAATATAAAGAAAACTGAAGTGACAGATCATGCCTGAGAGAGGTTGCTTTTCCTAGAGTGATTGGGGTTTTCCTATTTGAACTCTGCTTAGGTTTGGTATTAGGAGATACACACAGTTTTATTAGCAAGGTTCCAGCTTTTGGTGACAGCTCTGCCACGTGTTTCTCTCCGCCACTGTTGCACATCAAATGTTTTGCAGTTCAGACACACATTACTTTCATCTTTCCTCCTTTCTCCACCTTCGACATCAAAGTGCTGCAAGGTCATTGTCTTTATCTTCTTTCCAAAACTGATGCTAAAGTTTCTCATTTCAGTGGGAGGGTATGAAAAGAGAAGAGACAATCACATTGACTATCAAGGGCATCACAAGGAGGTGGCCCATGTCATGAGCATCTCTACCAGACTCCAAGCTAGCACTCATGCAAGCCAGGCTGAGAAAGCATTCTTTCTTTTCAGTACTAAGGAGAAGATAATTATGTTGAAATATATGCTTAAGCAAATAGAAGAGAACCATTAAAACTTTGTCAAACTTTTTTTTTAATTAAATGCTTCAACTGCTTTCTATTCCAGTCACTTGGGCTTCTCCTTCTAGAACTTTTCCAGTCCACCCTGCTGGTATTCTGTCACTGGTGCATTCTGATTATTTGTTCATTCTTCTCCTATCCTCAAAGTTGAAAAGGTTCTGTTATTTTCCCTAAATTCACAGGTTTGTTTCTGTGTCTGCTCTTGTGCCTAGGCAGGTGATCTTTTATTTTGGATGTTGTATTTTCATCTCTCAAATTTCCAACTGGCACCTGATTTCATTGGATGACTGATTTTTCTGTTGAAGCCTTCCCTCTGTATCCATTTTTAAGTGTACAGCTTTGGTTCATGGAGCATGATGAGAAACTGCTTCCATTTTCTTGATAATTTTAATATCGCAATCAGTTTTTTTTTGGGGGGGGGGTGACATTTGAAATGACTTTTCTCTTGGAATTTATCTAAATTTCTAAACTCATTTTACATCAGCCATTTTGCTTACATCTTGTGTACCTGTAACATACTGCAAAATTATTTTCTGTTACCAACTTTTAGGAATAATTATATATTTTCATCTTTGTTTTTAAGGCAAAAGGCATGCTTAAGGCGAGATAAAAAGGTTTAATGGTATTCTGGAATGGTGCTTCCATTTCCAATTCACTTTAAATTCTATGACCTCCTGGTTGAAGATCTGTATTCAAGCCGACTTAAAAATCTGCTAACAATTTATAAACACAATTACATACTAATATGAACTCCTAATTTTTCTTTAAAATATCATTATCATACACAGCATAAAATTGCATAGCATCACAAAAGAGATGAAAAATTTAATATTATTGTAATACTGCTAGTTACCCCACATAATAATTCTAAAACAATAAAATCTTACTGCAACACCAATTTTTCGTATTTTAGCATTTTACGGATGTTTTCAAAACAAATCATTCTTTATTCTAATACATTTAGTAACTATGTGTGAAATATTTGGACACAATGAGGAGGAACACTGTCTAAACAATTACTTCTTCCTGTTAGTAAACTTTGCATGACTCTATGACTCATAATCTAAATTTGGACAACGCAATGGATATAGCAGACATTCAACACTATGCGAGATTAATATAACTCGATCTATACAGCAATATATTTCCTAGAATTGTTTTCAAGAAAAATCATGCATTTTTCCATGAATGGTAGTTCTCATGTACAGGATTAACCTTAAAGTTTTCAGGTCAAGCATTCCAATGCTCTCAGGTCATTAGTATTGGTAAAAATCAGAGACAGAATTAAGTTTCATGAAATTCTTGTGGGGAAATAAATAACTTTAAAATACCATCTCCAACTCTAGCAATAATCATTTCCAATTACTAAATAAAAGGAACACGAAGAATAGATGTATATAGGAATGTCCACTATTTAAACCATGTCAATGGATTATTGTGAATTCCCTGAGTAAAAAAATCCTTCATGATCTGTTCATTTTCTAGGATCTATTACAAGTATGTGACTTGAAATAAAGTTAGTTTGTTCCAAGAACTATCTCCATTACCCCCTTCTGCTTTGTTAGCGCATCAGAATGGATTATGATTCTCAGCAAAATCGATGTCTCTTGACTGAGTGGCCAAATAGTTTCTTCCTATGCACAGGACAAAAGAATCCTACACATCCCCAAGTGTTTCCGTTTTGATCATTGCTTTGTCATAAATGTTAAGGCAACAATTTGAATGTCAGTAGCATTAGCCACAGTGTAGCAGAAAAGAAACAAAGTTTCTTAAAACTATTATCAGTATTATCCTGTGGTGTCTTTTCTAAAAATTATAAGCTGTTTCCTAAACAATTAGACTTTATAGGACGATATAGGAATATTCTTTCTACTTTCTCAGTCGTTAATAGAAATAATATAATTATCCTCCTGGATATTGGAAGTAGACAAGATTGCCAGGCAAAAATTGGGAATTTGGTGGTGGGGGTAGGGTGAGGGTAAGGGGAGAGAAGGAGAGAGAAGGGAGAAGGGGAGAATGGGGAGAGCTTGGAGGTAATGGGATGGTTGGGATGGAGAAAGGGTGGTTATGGGAGCAGGAAAGTAGATATCTTAATTAAGGTAACCATTTTAATGTTGGCAAGAGACTAGACTCTAGAGGGGTTCCCAGGTGTCCAAGGAGATGTTCCCGGCTTGTTTCTTGGGCAGCTGAGGAGAGGGTGCCTGAACTAGCCCTATCCTGCCGCGCACTGCGCCCCCGTGTCTGCGTTTGGTACGCTGGCACCAAGTTCGCGAGATTCGGGCAAGGGGCAGGAGGTTAAAAAACACAAAGACACACGCAGACAGAGAGACAAACACATAGATCATCCTTGAATTCCCCAAGAATGCATCCTTTATTGTGTTCAGAAGCAGATTATATAGAGATAGCCACGCCCCAGCCAAACCCACCAGAAACCACTCTCCTGTCATCAGGAACTCCTGAAGGTCTCGTGCTCAGAGCAGCTGTAGGCACTCAGATCAGGGGATTACAAGAAATTCAGGATCTGGGGTCTCACTGCTCCCAACACTATCCTATAGCCATACTGATGAATATCTTGCATATCACCATAGAACCTTCATCTGGCAATGGATGGAGATAGAGACAGAGCCCCACATTGGAGCACTGGAGTGAGCTCCCAAGGTCCAAATGAGGAGCAGAAGGAGGGAGACCATGAGCAAGAAATAAAAATAAAATTCTACTTTGTAATTTGTTTTGAAAACCAAAAAAGGCCCTATGGCATATCACAAAGCATTTAAATAAACAATTAATAAAGTATTTGCTAAGCAAAATACATTTCAAATTTCTCTTTTGATATTTAAGTGAATGCCCTACATTATAACTGAAAATATATTTCCCACAAAATAGAAATTACTAAGAATAATCTTTGTATATTGTAGAAGAGGCCTATTTAAAGGGTTTAATGTTCAGTCTAAAACTAAAATGAAAATGGCAGATGTACTATTGTTCTAATGTACCATTCTTTTTAATAGAGTTGCCGTTAATGATGAAACTGTACAGTACTTATTTATTTCCTTTAAGTTTTTTAAAAAGCATAAAAAATTTAAATCATGAGTACTATATATTTGAATATCCCTTTGTGCCAAATAAAATATTCAGAATGTAAGGGTTAAAATAAAATGTCTGTGAAATAAATTTGTGTCATTAAGCCAGTTATTTAGCTGGAGCACTGAAAGATCTTAGTACGTGCAAAATTGTTTCATAATATTTATAGCAAACAGAGTTGAGCTTTGGTACAAAGAGGGAAATGAGATTCCCAGATCAATTCCAAACTATTGTATTGTTTGAATTCATTTCAAATGCTTCCTTTGGGATTTTTTCAGATTATGGAGTTCAGGGCAGCTATGTTTTTAGTACACATGGAAAATTTTAAGGTGTAATCATTAATAAACATATCTTATGTGATTCATCCAAGTTAAGGAAATGCCATTGGAAAAAAATCAAATGTGAAATCGTATTTAAATAAAATTCAAAATATCAGTGCAAAGTGCAGAATTTGAGGCAATTACACAGATGAACAATTACACAAATAAACAACTCCGCAATGAATAGTTAAAAATACCATGTTTTAAATTTGCCATAATGTGCATTAGAAAGTCAAAATATACTTACTGACTGATTCACCTTCCTCATAACTAATCAAGTTTACTTGTTAAACTTCTATTTTTTTATTAACTGAGAAAAAAATGAATATAGAATTTTCTAATCATAATGTGCCTGGTTTGTACTTTTTGGATGAGAGAAATTACATGATTTGTCATAATATTAAGGACATTTTATCCCACAAAGCAGAAAGTGGAAATATTTACTTAAGGATTCCACAGAGTTCACTATTCCGCTGGTGTAAGTCACATACTTTGTGGTAAAAGAAAGATCACTCCGTCATATCCTTAATTAAATTATGGATGTTTTCCAAAAAAATGAAAAAATGATAAATATAGGATATTTTTAACCAAGGTAATATTTCTGTAGTCCAAGTTAAATTTATTTATGTGAAATTATCGCTGTAGTATGCATTCTAATGTATTGAGAGAATTGTACTTAGTTCAAACAAGCACTAGTTGTCTCTAACTTAGGAAAGTGAAAGCAGTGTGGGTTAGTAGTGTTTCCAGAGACTAAACTGTTAACTTGTGTTTTAGCCAGCAGGATCTGACTTTATTGTTCTCAGTGTACTAATGTCTGATTGTGTAACTGCTTTCCCTCTGGAACTTCTATAAAAATAGATGCATATCTTAAAAAGCTGTCTAAGGAAGTAGGGTTTAAGGAAACAACACAATAACTTGTCTTAAAGCTAAATGGAATTCTCAAATATTAGAGAAACAAGAGGAAGAGTAGGCCTGAATGTTTAGTTACTGCTCTTTTCTGTGAGTCCAGTTGGTGCTAGACTCTTTTAAAGTGTAAAGTAACAGTTAATCTTTAACTTTCACAATTTTACAGGGTTAGACCTTTGGGCACCTACTTCAATTTGCCTTTTAAGGGCCTCTCCACACACGTTAAGTTGAGGGACAATGCATTTACGTACGCATGGAATCACAAGTAAGTCAGTAAACACAGAAAGAGTTTGGGGAGAATTGAAATATAAAAGATATATAGATAATGGCTCGTTCAATTGAGAGTTAGCAATAGTTATCTTCCAAGCAAAGTGTGAAGCTTGATTGAACAAGGGATAAAGTTAATACTATCTAATAAGAACAGAGCATTATACATCAGTGAAAGTGCAAAAGAGAGCGATAAGACAAAGTGCAAAGCACATTATCGAAATTAACATGTGTTTCCAGCATGAACAAGAAGGGACACTGTAGGAAAGCAAGAACCAAATAGTACGGCCTGCATTTAGTCAACCTGAAGTAATTATTAATTTATGGTTGTCTGTGATTTTAATGAAAATGAAAGCTGCGAGGACAGAATTGAAAGAGATAATGTGCCGTGAAATTGAGTTTCATTTATTTGGGGGCCACCTTTTCCCTTTTTTTTGTTGTTGTTGTTAAAAGGAAGAAAGTTAATGCAAAATGTCCGCATTAAAATTTCACTAGGATTATGTAACCACCAAGTTAAATGG
This sequence comes from Arvicola amphibius, assembly GCF_903992535.2. Classification (NCBI taxonomy): domain Eukaryota; kingdom Metazoa; phylum Chordata; class Mammalia; order Rodentia; family Cricetidae; genus Arvicola; species Arvicola amphibius. The sequence goes on from NC_052059.1 coordinate 22,111,560, forward strand.
TAATCATTATATTTGAGGAGAGTTAATGCAAAAGAAATCGAAGCCTGGATTTAAGGTCTACTGGCAAGGGCAGCAGTAAAAAGAAAAAGAAATCAATGGTACAAAATTAATGCCAAAATAATAATTATTGTCGTTAGAAACATGAAACTACTAAGTGTGTTAGCATGTATTTCATCCTTCCTATCATGATGAAAAGATATTTTCTGATGACATCATTTTAGATGGAATATATTTTTGAGGATGGAGGTACCCATTAGAGAAGAAACAAATCATCAGGATGAAGCCATTTTCCTTGACCTCAATACAGCGTTTTGAAATAGTCACAAGAATGACGTGACTGACAAGTCTCCTGGAGCATCGCAGGCATTCCAGATGCAACAGTGTGGAAGGGCCAGCCACTTGTGGGCTGTGTAAAGCTCCACTTTACCAAAATAGTAACTGTGCTCTCAGAACCATTGCAGACAAGTCTGGAGATCTGAATTCTTTCTGCTGATTAAAACAGGGAAATATTCCTCAGTGAGAATTTTACTCTTTGTTGAATAAATAAATAAAATTTGCTATTAATTTAAATAGGAATCATAAACAGTGTAACATTTAGTAGTGATAATGTGTATGCAATTCTTAGATTACTCTTAGAAAATGGAGGTACATTTTATGGAATGGACACTTTGGCCAACCAAACATCAGTTTTTTTTGTTACAATTACTATATCATATACTTTATTGCACATTTAATTTATGATTTTAATTCTCCTGGTTGACATAAATTTATATATTCAGAATACACTGAGTAGATGGAATGTGAAAAGAACCAAATATGTACTCTCTAAAATAACATTTTTAAAAAGTATAGTAAGAACTGCTGTTCTCTTTTCTCTATATTTTTCTTTGAAGAAGAGTAAAAGTAGGAAGTTGTTGACTGAGGTTTTCTATCCTGTCCCATTCCTGCATTTGTTAATTCCCAAAGAAATCACACAGAGGTCTACACTAATGATAAACTGATTGGCCGACTAGCTCAGGCTTCTTATTAACTCTTTTAATTTATATTGGCACATTATTCTTGTTTGTGTTATCTACTTGGCTTGATACCTTATTCAGTGTGGCAGTCACATCTTGCTTCTTTTATGGCTGCATCAGGACTACATCATCTTCCCAGAATTCTCCTGTTCTCATTGACCTGCCTCTACTTTTTGTCTCGTTGTCCTGCCTATACTTCCTGTCTGGCTACTGGCCAATCAGCGTTTATTTTAAACATAATTGACAGAGTACAGACAATTGTCCCACATCAGGAAATACTAGCCTCTAATTTGGGTTACAAAAATTAACCACTTTAACTGAAACTAAGGGCAAGCAATACTCAAGTGTAAGATGAAATGCATTTAGCTTTTAAGACAGAACCATTTTTTTCAAATGGTCTTGCTTTCTGATTCAAAGATTCAAAGATATTTATGAATATTCACTTACTGCTCAGTTCTGAGAAGAAAGTCAGATCACATTAGCATGACTTTCATAGCAAATTCCAATCATTAGTTATGTATTTGAACAATTCCTTGCATACACTGGATATTTAAAAGTCTTAGTGGTCCTACATGATTCCACCTACTTTCTTCAACATTCAAGGATTAAAATTTCCCAATTTAATAACTTCTATTCCATAAAAGAATAATCATATTTGATAAAATAAGAAGCAGGTGACAGCCTGTTGATATGGAAAGGGGTCCTTTTCCTGCTTACATTAGACAAGGAGAAATATGAGATATTTCTTACAATAATAAATGGTTTTTAAATTTTACCTTAGCTGATTTTAACCAGAAAGTTAACTGAATAAAGTAATAAAAAAAATGAAGAATTATGTAAGCTTTATAATGACAATACTTAAAACATGCTGCCAAGTTGTTCTCATTTACCCTCTTTGATTCAGTGTCACATGTCTGCTCACCTTATTGGTCAAAAAGAGAGTTCATGATTCCTGAACAAGGAGTACATTCTCAGGCTTCTTCCCTGTGAATTTCTCACTGAATACTCATCTTCCATCTGCTGTGCAATCTGCCAATGTTCCTGGGAATAGTTCCTTTTCATTGCCTTTCCTACCTTTTCTGTATTTTCTTCTTTCTATAATTGGAACCTTGTCACTTTTTGCACAAGTTCACATTATCCATGTTCCTTTGAGGTTTCAAACATACTTACCTCATTTGAGAATTCTGGCATATTTTGCCATTTAAAACAGGCATGTAGTAAATGCTGATGAATGTTAAAAACTAAGGAAGCTGTGTACCTAAAAAAATTTGAGGTTCAAATCTTCTATGGCTGACACAGCTTTGAGGGTTGAAACACTCACTGCCTATTTGAAGGTTTAAGACCTAGCATCATTTCCATAAATGCTATGATGTCAGTCAGGGAGGAACTAAGAGCCTGGGACAGGAAAATATTTCTAACAAGGAAATCCATTCAACAATACCCTATGCCCATTGCCATTTTCATCATGTGACTTTTATAAATTAAAAAAACCATCAGAGAATTCAGCAACCACAAATTTTCAAGAAAAATAATTACTAAAAATAACACTATTTTAGAAAATTTGAAACACTTCTTAGAATGTCATATAGTAGGTTTGTACTAGTGCCATGTATCCTATTTGTAATACTTTCCTATTGAAGAGAAAGAAAGAATGAGTCTACATTTAAAAATCTCATCTGTTACTACCAACTTAATTTTTATATTCACACAATGATTAATGGGAGTACATTTCTTGTACTGTTAGCTATTTGGACCCAAGAGAAGATTCTTTTCATATTCCTGAGTTAAAGTGCAGAAATCTGATGTATCTGCAAAGACCAGAAGAAAATGTAGTCCACAGCAATAATTTCGTTTTTCATCTCTCTATTCCATTATGAATACTTTCAAATGAATTCCCCCTCTGGATTTGCCTACCTGCTAGAGTTCAAACACCTCTTTAAGCAAAGTGGCAATAAAAAAGCTTTAATAAGTGCAAGCCTTGCTGAGTGAGGAATCATTAGTGTAGACGTGCAGGAAAACACAGTTTCTTATTTGAGAGAAAGTGTTAGGGAAGCAGAGTGTGGAAACAAGAGTCATCAAAATGCAAATATAATAAGCTATTTAAACAAACAAATCTCACACTAATATTGGACAGTCAATCCTCCTTTCCCTTGCCTCCCACAAGGTCAATTTTTCATTTCTTTTCCTTTTCCAATCTAAAATTTGTTTACTTTAGAACTTGTTAGGTTTCCACCTTACACTTTGATACTTTGAAGTTGAGAATTCTTATTTCTTCTGTAGATAGCTGTTTAAAAACTCTGGGGTCAGGACTCGTCCTGATGCCATTGTCCTCAGTGGTACATTTATCTTACTGAGTCCTCAGGAGGAAAAAGAAATGTGGCACTATGAAAACAGAAGGTTTAACTAAGAAAATTAATTTTACTAGTACTCAAGTCAGGGGACTGAGAGATGGAAATGGAATGATATCCCTGAGTCTTTAATGGATAAAAGAGACATTTTCTCAGTTGAATAACCAACTTTGCTCTTTAATAGTAATAATCAGTTAATTAGTGATTTTCTATAAATTGGAAGGTGCATAGAGAATTACATTAAAATTATAGTCTATACAGATGACTGCAAGAATTAGCTTGTAAATTCTTGTTTTATCGAGACCTTACCACAAAGACATATTAAAGGATGCTCAGATTGGTGGTGAAAACCAATATAATCGCCAGATAGAGAGGCGTTGCTTGTCTTGTCAAAGTAAGAGATAGAAAGATCTCAAAGTAAACAATTGGTGTCAGAAAAGGGCAGAAATGTTTGAATTTCTACTGAGCAATGTTTATCTTGCTTCGTGAGTAGTTAAAGGAAGAAGAGAAATAAAATACAATGCATGTACCCAGAAATGATGAGTATGTATGCTTAAATGCATGGAAATAAATAAAAATTTTAGAACTTATAATATCTTGTCATTTGTGTGTAACTAACACTACTCTCAAGTTCTTTATTTCAGTAAAATATATTTAAAAGATATTGTGGTATAAAATGTGGTCCAGATGTGGTGTTAATTAAGAAGAGCTATGACCGTACCAAAATGTGGTCTAAGAGATACTGAATAGAAATTAAAGTCTATAAGATAAAATACTATGTTTTCATGCTTATGATATTATACATTCATATCTCTTTTACCTGATAACAATGTACTATTACAAAGACAAAATTCATGCATTTGGTTTTTACTAATTTTATTCAATGCCAATTTAAAAGTAAAATGCTAATTTAAAAGTACTCTTTACTACTATTTTTCAAGAGTTACTACTATAAGGACTAGAGTTAAATAAAAGGAATCTAAAGACCCTTTGTGTGAACTCTTTTCTACATTGCATTGGTGTCATTTATTTGTGGATCTTTTTTCTAGTATTTATTATCATAGACTGAGCATTAAAAAATGTGATACCGAGTGAAAAACTTTTGGCTGTCGGAGCAATCAAAATACTTTTATGTAAGTAATAACGGAATTGAGAAAAATTTGCCAATCTGTGTGATGTCACACATTATTAAAAGGCATTAGAATGTTAATCTAGATGGTCTGGAATGAAATATCATTTTTAATTAGAACTTTATACCTATATATCTTAAACAATTTCAAAACAAGTAAATTTTTAGTATCTGTGTCATCAAAAGCACTTAGCCAAAATTAAAGTATAAAGTATTAAAAAGAATGGAGTATATTAGTGTCTCCATAGCTTGTGAACTTGGTTCAGCTTTAAATGCAATATCTGATGTGTAATTGCTTTTAAAAAGCAGTCTCGGGATTGGGGACATGACATACTTGTCAAGGAGCTTGGTTTGAAAGCATGAGAGGAGAGCGTGAGTGTGGTTTACAGCACACATGCGATCAGCGGGATGCAGCAGCCAAACTGCAATCCCGGGACTGTGGGTGGAAAGCAGAGACTGCTGGATTCAATGAGCTTCAGGTTCAGTCAGAGACCTTGCTCAAAAACCTGGGTGAAGCATGACATAAAAGATGCTTAATATAAATCCAACAAATATATTCCAACAGAAAACAACATAGGGAAAATATTGGTTTATTTGGATTACAGCTGAAGACTACAGTTCATGATTTTGAAGAAATCAAAACAGGTACGCAAGCAGCTCATCTCACCACAGCCAAATCTAGTAACCAAGAGAGTGATCCACACTCCTGCTTGCTCTCAGCTAGTTTTCACTTCTCATGTAGTGTTGGGGATCATCCTACTAGAAAATGATACTGTCCATAATGGTCTTGGTCTCCCTATAAATGCCAACAATCTGTATAACATGTCCCATAGACATGTCTGTAGGCACACCTGATCTAGATCTTTTCTCTCTGAAGATTTTCTTTTCAGCGGGTTCTAGGTTGTGTCGTGTTGACCATTACAATTGAGCAGCACACAGCTGAACATTTCATGCCAACCAAATTAAATACTTGGATGAAAGGTCGATTAAAACTTATATTTATTATATTCTAATAAAATTAAGTAGTGATTTGTTGTTTTACTTACAAGAATGAAATTAAAAACAAATTTCCTTACTGAAGAAGAAAACTCCTATCAGCATTATAAAAGCTAGAAATGGGGTTATATGATCACTTATATCGATAATCATAGAGGTGGCAAGTGGACTTTTCAGAAAGGGGCCTTACTATTCATCCCCCTATAAAAATGTGCTAATCAAAATAAAGGGTTATTGTTACACCAGTAACCCAGGATTCAATGGAAACAGTTAAATAACTATATCTAAAATTTATGAAAACTATATTTTACAAATTACATGTAAAGTTACAAATGTATAAATACAATGATTGGTATGATTTGTCTGTGTGTTGTTCATGCAAAGTCCAGGAAATTTCTAAATACAATTTTTTTAATTTCAAAGATAAGAAAAGAATTATAATAGAAAAGTTTCCTAACTAAAACCATATAATGTACATCAGCTACAGTGGTGCACACATATAATCTTAGAGCTTGAAAGGAACAGACAGGGAAATCAAGAGCTTAAAGAAAGCTCTGGGCTACATGAGACATAAAATTTGGTCTCAAAAATGAGTTTGTTGGAAGGCATTGCTGGTTGGTTGAGATTGAAGTCTCTCATGGCCTAGAAAATTTCCCCCAAATCTCAATAACATGGAAACTCTCTCCCACCACAGCAAAAGCTTCCTGAGTCTACCTGCCCTTATCTGGAAAATGTCCCTGGGCCTGAGGAATGATCTTATCTGAAAGCTGTCTCTAAGCCAACTGATTTATCTTTAGCTTAACCCTTGGCACAGATCCCTGCTGAGAAGACTTGTGCTAAGACCTGTCCTGTAGGACCCCACTGCCACATACAAAGCCTTATGAAAAGAGTGTACCACTTAGTACAAATTAGGGTTTGTCCCCAGACTCCCCTATCCAATATATTTCTTATACTCTGTAATAGAATTGAGCTGATTCACTGAAATCTGTCTCCCGGAGGGAGGGAGGGCTGTCACCATCTTACCCAGTTGTTCTAACCCTGTTCCTCACTTCTGCTCCCTCTTCCCTCAAGAACCAATGTAGGCAACAATCTTGAGGAGGAAGCAGAGCAACAAGAGTCAGAGACAAAGAGTCAGGGATATGTATTCTCAGGATTATATTTTCCCCTGCTAAAAAAAAACTTTCCTAAAAGTAACCAGTTCTTAATTTCATTAACTAATTCCTATTCTAACTAGGAAGTCAGAAGAATACAAATAGGTTGATGCCAATGAAAAGCACAATTACAGAAAATAAGAATTCACCTAATTTCTTGCTGTATAGCAACAGTATTATTATTATTATTATTATTATTATTATTATTATTATTATTATTATTATTATTATTATTGGTTTTTCGAGACAGGGTTTCTCTGTAGCTTTGAAGCCTATCCTGGAACTAGCTCTTGTAGACCAGGCTGGTCTCGAACTCACAGAGATCCGCCTGCCTCTGCCTCCCGAGTGCTGGGATTAAAGGCGTGTGCCACCACCGCCCGGCTAGCAACAGTATTATTAATTTCCTCAGGGAGCACCACATTCAAACAGAATAAGCACGTTCATTTTATTTATTTTTTTTCTCATTTTTTTTATTAAAAATTTCCATCTCCTCCCCTCCTCCTCCCCCTTCCCTCCCCTCCCTTCCACCCATACCCCCACTCCACCCCTCTCCAAGACAAAGAGCCATCAGGGTTCCCTTCACTATGTTAAGTCCAAGGTCCTCCCAGCTCCCCCTAAGTCCAGGAAGGTGAGCAACCAAACTGACAAGGCTCACAGTGAGCCTGTCCATGCTGTAGAGGTCATGTTCATTGCCGTTGTCCTTGGTTTCTCAGTCCTCCTCCACCGTCAGCCACATTCAGAGTGTTCGGTTTGGTCCCCTGTTCCATCAGTCCCATTCCAACTGGATTGCCGGACAAAAAACGTTCATTTTATAATATAATCAATACATTATTCTACCTGCGATTTGATAAAACCGTAGTTCTAATAATGCCAATACATACAAAGTTAGACATATTCCCCCATTTTGAGGTCTTTGTGTTTTAGAACTAAGCTTGAACAACAAACCAGCAGGAGTATTAATAGAACCCTATGAGTATGGCAGAAGAGAAAGGGAGGAAGGTGTCCTACAAAGGACAGAATTAGGGGCAGCCCTTTGATCCCTCCTTTCACAGAGCTGTATTTAAGAGGTAGATTTTAGACCTTAGATGGCTCCAAAATTAACCGGTCATCTTGTCCCAAGGGGAAGTTCCAGCTTCAGGCAGAGAGAGAGTCACCAGTGAGTTTATTAAGCTTCGTTAGTTCTCATGAGGAGCCTACTGCCACTAAACAAGAACAGTTCGCCGAACGTACGCACACTGCCTTTCCCTGAAGCTGCAAAGCAGAAAACACCCAGTATTGTTTTGATGGACTTTGTCTGCTCCTAAACTAGACTATAGTGACTCAAAAGTATAAACATCAGGAATATTTGAAAACAATACTTAAGACCCATTGTAAATGAGCAGGTTGTCCCTACATACTTCCTTTATGTCCAAATGCCAGGTGCAGTGGAAAACTTGTATTTGTTTCTTTTTCTATCAAGAAGAAGGTCACTTTTTTATGACCATTGATGTCACTCTGGTTTCCACCCACAATTCTTGGACATTTTCAAACACAGTGGCCAGAAATGAAAAGCACTTCCTTTTGTTTTCCTGTGGGATCCAACAACATTCTCATATAACAACAGTGGCACAGGGGCCAAATGAGTTTTTCCTACTGTTAATCTGGCTCCAGAAACCATTTCATCTCTACAAAAGCAATTGGAATCTAAATTGCCTTTTGTTCCGGAAATACATTTATTTTCCTGTTTGCTTCTTGCTATTGTTTTAGTTTTTCTCCGAACACACAAATTTAATACTAATTTTTAAGATTCACCTTTGTGGAGAGAAAAAGCAAATATGTTTTTTATGCTGGGTTCTTTTTAACATTTGTAGGCCAATTCTTTGATTTAAATTTTCATTTTTACCTAGAATTGAAAGCAGAACCTAACAGTATAATATAAATCAACAATGTGACTAACATTGTACTTTTCAAAATTCTTAATGTGATTCTGATTTAGGTCAATACATAAAGCATAATCTACATATAACAGTCTTATGTTTATTAGACTTTCAGAATACACATTTTATTGATATTTTGATGATATTTTGGTCTAGTTACAAAAACTTAGGGAAATCAAAAGGAAGCGTGGAAAACCAAAACACTTTTCAGTGACTTAGATGACTTAGAGAGAGCTATAATATTAACCATAGACTTGGGGTGTGGTAAGACACAGGTTTTTACTAAGAAATAAATCTAATGAAATATATTAAAATTAAAAGAGCAAACAACAATAGACCACATAGCATTTACAAACAATTATGTATAACTTTGATATTACCAATTTTGTCACACTATAATTTCACTAGCAAGATTGCTACAGAGTTACCTAGGGTAACTCATCAAGAGCTTGATTCACTGTATATGTTTTATTCACTTCCCAATTATAAATCAAATTAAAAGCTATCAGGACAATATGCTTAATAAAGGTGCTCTCTGTTGAACCTCTTTTTTAAAATAATCTTGCTTTACTTTTACAGTATTCTTAACAAGAAAGGCAACACAATATCTTTGGTATGCAATTATGAAACAAGACGCAAATTTCATGTCTGACCTGTGGATAGTGTTTGTAGATCTAGACAGATGATCTGGCCAGAAACTTAAACAACATTGTGCACTGGCTCAATTTGAGTGAGATCCGAACCCCAAACCATTTTCTTAGGTACTTTCTTCGGTTGTACATAAGATGTAAAGACTTTGTAAAAACTAAGTTCAGTGTAATAAGAACAGTGGCATGAAATATAATGTATATGTGTGACCTTTTGTATTTATATAAGAACAAAATAACTATTAATTTGCTTATATGGTCAAGATGATATTAACTATAGACAATAATCTTAGTGTACTCTATCTTAGCTTGGGTGATTTGGTTGAAACTATCCTGCAAAGAAAGCTCTAGTAAATTGGTAAACCTTCTGTAGAAGGCACTGGTAAGAGTGGCTTTTCTCAGACTGTTTGCCAACTCAATTCTTCTCATGTGCTTTGTTTGGAAAGACCATCTTTAGAAGTACAATCACACCCATTTCCCAAGATGGACGGGTTGATTAATAAAAGCTCTGATCTGTTGCTCTCACTCGCTTTCCCTGAGTTTTGACGAAACTGTTGATTGTTTACCCACTCTGCAGTTGAAGCACTTTGTCTGTATGTGGGCATTTAGGGTGCGCATGTTTATATTCAGGGTCTGAGTGAAATCTCCAGGGTTAGAATTGTCAGAGCCACATTTTGTTTTTGTCAGAAGTGGCAGAGGACCTGATGAGTGTGTTGAAAACTGTGTAGATAGAGAAGCTCCCCGTGTCGATTAATTCAGTGCACAGCTGGGGCTGGGAAGGCAAGCCCATTCTAGGGAATGAAGAATGGCCGATCAGGGGTGGGGCTGCCCGCCCCCCCTCTCCACGATGTACTAATCCTCAATTTGGCACTGCTTTAAAAGAAAAGAAGTCTAAATTGAGGCCAGCTGATTTCTTACTGAATCAGCCAGCTGGACGTGGAGCCAATTTCCGCAGCCTCCACGCTGTGGTAGCCAGGAAATATTTTAATTGAAAGAACTCTATGTTGACAAATACCAAAGACAACCTATTTATAACTTTCCACCAATATTTATGGAATTCCTTTATTTAATAACATTTCTTTTTAAACTTGCTTGCGAAATAGAAAGAAAAAATTGTCAGGCTAGAGCTAAAGCTAAATGATATGGAAAGTAAATAAAATCAGAGGGATGGAAAGAAAAAAAGAATTAGTTAATTTTGTACAAGAATCAACAGGCATATGTAACTGAGGCCAATGATATGAACATATTCGAATAAAGTTATTTTAAATCATAAGATGCTGTAATTTTTCTTAAAAATGTATAATCTGGAAGAGGGGGTAATATAAACATATATATATATGGGAAATTTAGATAGTTTCAATGATCTTTTTTTATGTTCCCCCTTTCAAACAAGACTAAAATGAGCTGCAAACTCATCTAAAAATCCAATACAAGTACTCTTCCCCAAAGTATAGTGATTAAAATTGCCAACTTTCATTAGAAATATAGCATAATCTTTAAATTATATACTCTTTTCTTAAAAGTGTGGAACATTTTATTGACTTTGCACCACAATGAAAACTATACTTCCAGCTGTTATCTCATTAATAATCTTTACTGCTTAAAGCAACACATTACCTTCATAAGCCTTTATATAAATCTTTAATTTTTTATCACTCAGATTTTTGCATTAGTCAATATAATGTGCAGAGTATTTATTGCGTAACCAAGAATATAATTATAAAGTTACCTATACTTGGCCTAAACAAAGTAATGAATTAGACAAGAAAAACAGTTTTAAGTAATGCTCATTCTATAGAGAAGCAATAGCAAACCCCCAAATTCATGATTATGTAGTTTTATTATTTGGAAATCACATCAATACCCTGGTTATTTTGAAGGTGTTCTTCAACTTCTGACTTCTTGGGAAGCCTTGTTAGTACTGCTATTTTTCCATTACTATTACTATTTGGAGGTGGTAGGACTTGCCACAAGTGGTTTTGTGGTGCGCTGTAAGGCAGCTCTCCCTAGTGGACACTGATGGAACCAGTTTTCAGGAGTCAACCTGTACACAAACTTCTGTATTTACAGCAGCGCAAATGTCACAATATTGGCATGCTCTGCATAAAATATTAAGGATATTTCTTACATCAAGTGAAAATTAAGTTTGTGGATGACAAAATTCAAAATACACGGTTAAATCCATCTCACATCCAGGTGTTTAGGAGGCATTGCCATTTTCCAAATTGGTTCTTTATTGAAGTAAAGAATAAAATGACAAGAGGATAGTTTTATTCCGTTATTTGAGTAATAGGAAGAATATCTGGGTTTGTGAAATATACAATAATTATTATCAAATAAAATTTATCAATTAAATTAAAATATTTCTGGCAAAGGAACTGTTGAGTATTACTTAATCATAGGGGAGAGCGCCTGTCAGAACTTCATAAGCAGTCATATTGGAGAAGTAGACGTATCTCATTACTCACTTTCCATTTTTATGAAAGGCTCATCCACATGTGCAATGATGCATTCATAGGTTTACACCTTCTTTGAAAAAAAAAAGACATTTTGCATTTAAATTGCCCTTCCTCTTTCTAGAGCCGCTAAAGAGGGCAGTGTTGCCTTAAAAGAGCAGTACATAGTAAAATACAATTAAACCATCATGAGCACTTTTGAAACAGTGAATTATGCTTCAATTTCCATTCATAATTAAATTGTATTGGGTTGTTTTGTAGAGAAAACATTCTCTTATTGAGTACCCTAATGGAAACATTAGATGATGGTGAAATGTTTCTTTGGTACATAAAGTCAGGCTGAGATAAGGACAGCTAGATCTAAAGACTATGCCAACTGTAGATTTCCCTTGCTTGCCATTTAAAATATGGAAAAAGAAACACACACATGAAAGCTGAATTATTTTGGGTATCACCCACTAAGCCCTTACATATTTCTTTGTACCTGAAGCAGGCTGGCCTTTGTTCAAACTCAGCATTATTGAAAGCAATCTTCCGGGTTCGTTTCCATGATAAGGGAAGTTGAGGTAGTATTACTATTGCTTTGAGCATGTAGGAGGATCCATCTGCATTATAAAGTTGTGTTCACTATGTGCTGACTGTCTTACTGAATTATCGAATGCATTTATTCTACATGAGAAAAGGAAGAAATCCACTTCAAGTCAGAGTTGCATTTCTGTAAGTTTTGTGGTCAGTTTTAATTAAAGAGTAGAATAAATGGGCAGTCAACCTTGAAAATGTAACCTCTCATTCAGGTGTATCAAGAAATGCAAATACACATAAATAACAAAGACTGAATAAGGGAAAAATTGAGGTAACAGGACAAGAATATGCTTAATCATTTCTGGCCAAGGTGTGGTTCTGTTTAGTGTTGTTGGGACTGAGCTGAACTTGAATCCTTCTAGGTTGTCTGAAAAAGTCCTTATTGCTTAAGGGAACAACATGGCCCTCAAGAGATGGTAACTTCTATCTAGGACGACACCTTGCTCTCAGAGATGACAGCCTTTTCTGGTGTGACAGGGGCTGAGGGTGATTTTCTTCTCGGAGGGTTTTTTGTTATTGTTGTTCCTGAGATCCAAGAGGACAGCTGGTTTGAAACCCTGTCTTGTTACACTGCCTTCAGTCATAAGGGGGGAGAAGATTTGATGGGCAGAGTCGAGGGCAGAGTCAAACTGGGATTAAGTAAAAGAGGCAGAAAATGCAGGCAGAAATGTCATGCATTCATTCTGCTCCTAGAACCTTGTGGGCCACCGTGAAGAGCCAATGCTTTTTGGCAAAAGTGGTTTTACGGTGCCGGTTTCTATAGCTTGGCCCAATAAGGACAAATGCGGCCACATTTCCCTAAATGCAGGTGACTGCTAAATTATTGGTGAAAACTCACTTAACCAATGTAAAGAATCTCTGTCTTCAGTCTTGAAAGTAAAATTTCTTCTGACACTACCCACAGGCAAGACAGTTCCTGCTGCATTTTTAAATGTCTGAAGTTTTTTCCATGCTATTACATGGACATTTTATGAACGAAAATGTGAAAAGTGTTTTTGGCTATAGAATTATTAAACGGATTGCTTTGTTTTGACTATTAGTGACACTGGCCCTTTAAAGGCCAATAACACATAATCAGCCTTTCCTTGACCATTCAAATAGAAATCTAAGGATGTTTTACAGTTGGATAGTTGCATTGCAAAGTGAAATGGGGTGTATCAACAGAAATAACCCTTTTCATTTTACCTAATCCCAGGAAATAAAAGCTTTAGCTAATAATAACCCATCCTTACATTAGAAATGTAATTCTAGTAACGGAAAAATCTGAAATTGCTGACCACATACCATTCATCATGGAATGTCAAACAGCCATCAGTTCAAGAATAGAATCAAGCTGCTAAACGGGTAGGTATGAAAGTAGCTTATTGCAGATTCTCTTCCCATGAAATAGAGATACAGGAGCGCCCTCCCCAGCCAATCTCTTTCAAAATGGTGGTCTTAGTATAATTTAAACAATCGATTAGAATTGATTAGAATATACATCGATAGCTATCTCTGTACTAGGCCTCATTAATTTGCTATTCTTCCAGAGTCCAATGTCTTACATACATTCAATCTCCTTAAGGTAAAAAAAAAATCTCTAATTTGTACATACAACAGGAGAATATAGTAGATTTTTACTGCTTTTTCATTCTAAAGAAAAATGTATGAAGTGCAATTATATACTTGCACAAGTGAATGGCAATCTACATAAATTGAAAGAACGTGAAAATTTAACGCATTGGTTACAGTTTTGTAGTGATGTCTGCAATCTGTACTTTTGTTTTCATAAATTCTTTCTGACCCCTTTACCTATATTTATATTAATGATTTATTTCTTAAAATGAGATGCTATTTCTGAATTCATCTTTAAATAATATAGTTTAGTTTAGTTTTAGTTTTGTCCTTTGATGCCTTGCTTTTTTTTTAAAAAAAAAATCTGTTTGTAAGATCTCTCAGCACCGTTTAAGTAGCTCTGGCAAATCCATATATGTTCCAAATGGAACAGAATTTCCTCCTGGTTTCCATCATTAGTGGTTGTTTCCAGTTCCAAGCAAATGAAAAGCACACATCTTAGGAAAGTCTTCTGAAGATATTCCAGTACGAATAACATGTATTTACTATGGCTTTATATTTGTTAGTGTACAGAATTAGCATATACCTATTTTCTTAGCATTATAAAAAAAGACACATGGATTTTGATACAATGACACCTACATTAGGTTTATAGGTGATGTCCTAAGTAAAGTGAAAACTTTGATTAGTTCATAAACGTGTGGACCTCAAACGTTTCTTTGAAAAGAACTCTCTCTCTTCACTCCATAGCACCCTCTAGGCTTTGGACAGTTGATTTTCCAATTCAGTAGATATATCTAATTCCTATGATACAATATCTCAGAGGAATCCTGAAATACAAATTGTTCAAGACTTTGCTTTTTTTTTGCTCAACTAGAATAATCATTTTCAAATTCATCTATGCTAAAATGCTTATTAAATGCGTGTTTATTTTTATTGCTAAATAGTGTCCTTTGAATGAATCAGTAATGATTTCATTATGTATTCTCTTTTTAAAAGATATCAGGACTCTTTATATCTGGAACACTGTACATAAAGTACTATGATCAGGGCTGCAGAGATGGCTCAGTAGTTAAGTCCATGTGCTGCCCCTGAAGAGGACCTGAATTTGATTCCCAGCAACCAGGCCAGAGAGCTGCTGACTGCTTTCAGTCACCCCAGAGGATTAATGAACACATCTGGATCCTGCAGCACTTGCTCCTACAATACACATGCATGGATGGGTACATACACACTCACACATGCACACACACACAAGTTAAAATTTAAATGAGATATTTTTGAGAAGCTTCTATGATCATTCTCACTGTCTTTTTCATATGATCTAGATTGGTTATTGAAATAGACATAATTATATCTTTTAAAACAACTTCCAGTTAGATCCCTAAGTGACCAACATTTTGTAGGGCTGATGTCAGTTTTATCTATTTTTGACTGATAGGTTTACTTAGTTATTGTATTGTGTATTGACTGTAATTTTGAAATGACTAAGAATTTCACCTGTTCTCAGATGCAGTTTTGACCATTTTGTATTTCTATTTTGAACTGTCTGAGTATTTTAGCAAGGCTTTAAAGCTAGGTTCTCCCTGTTTGATTACTCATGTAGAAGTCTTTTCAGTATCTAAGACAGAAGTCATCTCTGTATCACAATAGTGTATTTGGTGTAAATGTCCTCCAGACTTTGTATTCATGCTTGATTTTCTGAATGGTGTCCTGTTATTGTGCTGACTAGTCTTACTTCGACTTGACAAACAAATTAGCTTTCTGAAAGGAGGGAGCCTCAATTGAGAAATGTCCTCCTAAGATTCGGCTGTAAGGCATTTTCTTAATTGGTGATTGATGGGGAGGGTCCAGTCCTCTGAGGGTAGGGCCATCCTTAAGCCGTAGTCCTGAGTTTTACAAGAAATCCAGCTGAACAAGCCATGGTGAACAAGTCAGTAATCAGCACCCACATCCATGGCCTCTGCATCCGCTCCTGCCTCCAGGATCCTGTCCTGTTTGATTTCCTGTCCTGACTTGCTGAAATGCTTAGTAGCGATGTGGAAGTCAAATAAACCCTTTCCTCACCAACTTAGAATTTGGTCTTGTCATAGCAGTAGAAACCCTAACAAAGGTAGGTTTGAAGAGTTTGAAAATTTGAACTTCAAAAACTGAGGTGAAATTATTCACTGGCGTTTCAGTACTTTTAGGGTGGAATATACATTCACGATACTCCTACTTTATTTTCTTAAACATTTACATTTCTGCAAAAGAAAGGCCTGTTTTTATTAAACACTTGCTCCTTAGCCCCATCTATCTCTAGAAACTGAAAGTGACTAATCTGCTTTACCGATCTCAAAAGTTGGCCTCTTCTGAATATTTAATGTAACTGTGATATTCAAGAATTGCTCTCCTGTGTCTAATTCCTTTAATTTAGTATAATACTTTGGAGTCTCATCTATGTGGTAGCACTCAATAGTGCTTATTTTTATGGTGGAGTTATATGATAAAGCAAGGATCTTGCCCAGTTTTGTATCTGTTAATTGTATAATAGGCACTTCAATTACTTTTATCTTTTAGATTTTTTTTAAATAAACCCTTTCAATCTTTATAAAGACATATTTGTATTTTTTTGAATGATTATTTTGTTCTGCTACATTTCTTATTATATATTTCCTATAGTAATATTTTTTTCCTTAAATGCCTTATTGTTCCATCTTTTAAATTTAGATCCACAATAATTTTTTAAAATATTACTTATTTTATAGCCCAACCACATTTTGCCTTTCCTCCTTACCTTCCCTCTGCCCACTGCCCCTACCCCTCTGATTCTGTTCAACAAGGGGCAGGCCTCCCACGGGTGTCAATAAAGCATGGCATATCCAGCTACAGTAAGAGTAAGCACCCCCTTTTGTATTTAGGCTGGACACGGCAACCCTGGCAATCCAGTATGAGGAATAGATTTCTGGAAGCCAGTCAAATCATTAGGGGCTGTCTCTGACTCTTTTATGAGGGTCCTTAATTCTATTTCTTTGGTTACTGTGTCTGTTTTTATGATTGCACCATGATGTTTTTGTTATTATCTCTCCTTAATATACTTGAAATATGAGATGAAGATACCTCCATCACGTCTTTTTTTAAATTGTCTTTTGACAGATTTATTTTTAATTATATTTTACTTTGCCATACTTATAAAATTATTTAAAGTTTAATGAATTTTTCATGATACTATATAAAAATGCAACTGACTATTTTATTCTTATTAAAACACTGTTTGCTTGATGTATTTGTATTTCTAGTTCTTATGTAAGAACGCATATTATTCTAGCTATAAAATGTTTAACTTGGGTTTTATATATTTCATGATTTTTATTTGTCTTTCTGTCTTATAGTAATGTCTAGATACATCATTATAATGTTGAAGATTTGAGAAGGAACATTTTTGCAGTATTTTCAGTCTTGGGAAAATACATTCTCCTTTCAAAGATAAACATGATATCTACCTATGATTTCAATAGAAATACTTTATCTGTTTGTAAATATGCCTATAATTAAATAATTCCAAGAGTTTAAACTATTATAATATTTCATAAAAATTCCTGAAAACATTTACATATAAGTAACATTATATAGACAAAGCAGGTTGTATTTCTGAATTTAGGAATACATATGCACACACACAAACCGACAACTAAAGACCTCATGAATTTGAAACAGAGCCACAAGAGGAGTACATGGGCTTGGAGAGACGAGAAGGACGGGAGATATGATGTACTTGTACTATAATCTCAAAAAAAGAAATGGCTTAAATAATATGTTTTTTTTTAAAAAAAAAAAACAAGTCACTACAACACTCTATAATAGAGTAAATCCCAACTGAGCATCAATTATTATCCAATCATCAGTGTGCTGTAATAAATTTGTTCATATTTTGTTAATGCTATTTATTTCTATGCACAGGAACAGTAAGTACTCGATACTGAAATAGCCTATCTATTTTTATTTTTGAGTATTTATTTATTACTTGCTTATTGTAATATTACTTTTAGATTCTAGCATTCAGTTTACAGAGACCATTTAGTTGTGCTTTATCAGAAAAAGTAAAAGGTAACTGTAGATTAATGTTTTCTTCTTCAGATATTTGATATGATTCCAAAATTTTAATTTTAAAAGAATCAAGAGAAAAATGGGTTGTTTTTGCTGTTGTTGGTTTTTCTATTTTATTTTATTAAAAAAAAACAAAAAAGCTATCTTTTTTCATTTTACATATCAATCCCAGTTCCCACTCCCTCCCCTCCTCTTGATTCTTCCACCTTCTCCCCCCCCAACACCACCCCCAATTCCACTTTTCAGAGAGGGTAAGGCTTCCCATGGGGAGTCAACATAGTCTAGCACATTGCTTTGAGGAAGACCCTCCCTAGTATACCTAGGCTGAGCAAGGTATTCCTCCAAAGCGAATGGGTTTCAAAAAGCCAGTACAAGCATTTAGGGATAAATTCTGGTCCCATTGCCAGTGGCCCTGCATTCTGATCCAGCCATACAGCTGTCACATTCAGAGGGCCTAGTTTTGCTACGCTGGTTTCTTCCCTGTCCTTCAGAGTTCCCATTAGCTCAGGTAAGCTGTTTCACTGAGTATCCCCATCCTGGTCTTGTCCTCTTTGCTCATATTCTTCCTCCCACTCTTCTACTGGACTTTGGATTCCTTTCCTGTTCTGTCAAGAGCTCCCATTAGCTCAGGTAAGTGAGTATCCCCAATATGGTTTTGACATCTTTGCTCATACTTGCACTCCCCCCACTCTTTGACTGAACTTTGGGATCCTGCCCTGAGCTCACCATCAGTTGCTGGATGAAAGTTCTATGACATTTAAGATAGCCATTAATATGACTGTAGGGCAAGGCCTGTTTGGGCACCCTCTCCCCTATTGCTTAGGGTCTTAGGGTCTTAGCAGGAGTCATCCTGTGGATTCCTGAGAATTTCTCTAGTACCAGGTTTTTTTTTTTTTTTTTTTTTTTTTTGCTAGTTCCATAAGGGCTCCCTCAATCAAGACATCTTTTTCCAGCTGGGCGGTGGCAGAACACTCCTTTAATCCCAGCACTTGGGAGGCAGAGGCAGGCAGATCTCTGTGAGTTAGAGGCCAGCCTGGTCTACAAGAGCTAGTTCCAGGACACTTCATATGCACTGTCTTAAAGGGTAAGATGTTATAATTATATTCTTAAGTCAGCAACAAATAAATAACACTGAGATACTATTTAAATGCTAACCATTATCAAAAATCAATATTTTCTTTGCTTCTGTAGAAGTACATATCAATTTGACAGTGCAAGATCCACTAATTCCTGTGCAATTCCCTGGAGAGTGGCATTTGCAGGGAATTCCAAGTTCTGGGTATTCGCTATTCATTTCAGAGTCAGTAGATTTGAGCCTGCATCTCCATTCTTTTTTCTTCATGTGATACAGTATCATTACTAACTTATTTCCTGCTCAATCAACAAGATAAGGATCAAGGAACATTTCTGCTATAGTGAAACATACGCTCAAAATTATAAGCCTGAATCTGAAAATATGAAAAGTTTATTCAGTTGTCAATGAATACAGATATATTTCACCTTAACTAAATTTTGAAGGCAGTTTCATATATGTATTAAGTGCCCAAAATGCCTAAAATGAGTATTAGATAGGGATTTATACTTCATTTAAAAATCTTTTCTGGTATGATATGGATGTGTATATATGTATATTTCTATTTCTTAGTGTAGATATTTTTATATCATGGATTTGCATGTGTGGACATCAGAAGACAACTAAAGGTTATGCATTTGGATTTACTATTTGTACATCACTTTCTTCACTTTCCAGTTACTTATATTTCATTTCACCTCATGTGATTAAAATATCATGTACAATTTGAAAGAAAGACAGAGGAAAGTAATTTTAATCATCTTCGTGTGGTGCTGTTATCTCAAAATGTTAAGAGCAATTTTCAAGAATGTTCATTAAATAAAACCTGTTTTATTTTATTGCAAAACATTGAATGAGTTTATATTAAATTATTTCTTTATTCTAATTATTAAAATCCATTATACATTTTATAATTAGTGGTATATTAGATTCTAGAGTATGACACAACACTCAAGAAAACACAAACCAAGGACATTTTATCACAGACAGCTTCCTGTTACTAAAAGAAAATAAATAATAAAACTCCAAGCCCCCCAAAACATTCCAAGCTTCATACAATTTTATATAAGGATTTATATTGGCCATAGTGTCAGATCTGTTTCTGAGAGCAAGTAGTACACATTGAAAGCCAAATTAATCTACTCAACGCTCCAGAAGTCAAAAAGAAAGAAAGCAGATGTAGCTAAGGGTCCACTGTTGCCTTCTAGGCTGGTTTTTCTAGTCTTGATAAATAAAATGGTGTCTGCTAAGTTTTGCTGTTAACTCTTTCTTTCATCTATATTCTTACAATGAGAAAGTGCAGAATCTTTCTAGTTATGACAGAATTACCAAGTGTGTAATACGTTGGATAAAACTGTAGTCTCTCTTTAAATTTTCTAGGTAAGTGCTTAACATGTAATTTGTTTCTTTACCTTATTTTTTTTATTTTCTGATAATTTCTCCCCATATTGAAAGGCTGTTTTTCACAATGTCTTCCTTTACAGACTGACATGTTGTAGTTTTCATGGAGGTTAAACTTATGTTCATGATATTGTGTAGTATTTGCTGGAAAACATTTAGTGAATAAAATTCTCTCTAGATATCTCCAGACACTTAGAAATATATTATGTATGGGTGTAACGCTCTGATAACTATAAGTTCATTTTCAGTTTGCCTTGACATTAACATTGACATTTTATAAAATATGAAAACCCCATTCTCAACAGGACAATTTTCACAGCCATCTTCAGACCTTGTGGTAACCCCAATATATAAGCAGCAACCCATGCCTGTGCCATACTCATTTCTACAAAATATTGGGTTAAGCTTTGTTACTGCTATAGCCAGTCAATGATACTGCACCTTGGATCATAGAGATCAATTACACATTGTGGTACTTAATTCTGTCTCCCTTGGACTGCTTTATCTGTAGATAATCTGAAAATAAAAGGAAGTAAATTCAATCTATAGTAAAATATATACTTATAAAAACAGGATATTTATGAAATAACTGCTTCTTATATAAATTGCGATTTTATATATAAAATTATGATATTTTCTTTCCTGTCTGCTTTATTGGTTGTGATAAACATTGCATATTAGTTATATAGGATTACTCAAACTATGAACGCAATCCATTTAAATTGTAATGATGGAGTCAGAGAGAAATGCTTTTTGTATGCACATTTGAGAGGTCATTTTTGGGAAGTTTCTCTTCAAACCATCTCTATTATACACCCTGTTAGATTATTACATCATTTAGCGTTTTCTAAATGATGAGAGAATATTGAGATACACTGCTTTTAAAAATAATCCCTCATCTAATGTGGTCAATATGGCTTCTCTGGAATATGAGAAGGATTTGTTGGTTTTGATTTTTGGTGGCTGCCGTCTTGTTTGGTTTGGAGCTGGAAAGCCATATCTTTATAGCGCAGAATGTTTCCTATAATCCTGAATGTATATTCAGGCATGACTAGTGCCTAAATGTTAGGTAAAAGGGGGGTAAACAGAACCTATCTCTGATTGATAACTCCTTACAAATGAAACTTTTCTTTACTCCAAGGGAGGGTCACTTAGGAAACAAACTACTCTTAAGGGCTACTACTCTACGTCACAGCCATCAGGGATGACTGACAGAAAAAAAATTTAAGGGCATATTTGGCAGTCCCATAATACTGTGTTAAATCATGATACTGTTCAAGACTTTTTTGCCTTTTTAATCTTACCATTTTTTAAATTTTATTTTACTTTTGCATATAGTTCCTTTGTGTATACATTATGATCTCTGATTTTGTGTTATTATGGGAATCCTACGCGTGTTATTGAGTGAGTCTCTGTGTCTATTTCTATTTCTTTTGCCATTTTATGTTCTTTTCCTTCTGTTTGTTTTGACCTATTTCATTTTTTAATTTTGTTTGTTTGCTTATTTATTTTGTCTTCTCATTTTATTGTTATCCCTCCAATACCTGTTTGTTTTCTGATGAGAAAAGGAGTGTGTTTAGGTGGGAGAAAAGATATGGAAGGAAGATAACAGGGAGTAGAAACTGAAATCAGGATACAATGTATGAAAAAAATCTATTTTCAATAAAAGAAAAAACTTCTAGGCTAAATAGAAAAACAATGTTATATTTTATGTTATAGTAAGCATGTGAAAGGAGACTAATTCAATACTAAACATATGTGAAAAATTCAAAAGGGGGTGTAGATACATTTGAGGTACACTGAACCAGCAGTGTTAGCATGAAGAAAAAACTAGGAGAATTACAAGATGAAGATATTATAATAATATCATACACTTAACCAAAAGAAGATGGAAGTACAGAAATAGGGAAATCATTATCTCCAAAAGACAAGAGCAAATTTCAAAAAGATTTGCTATCTGTATCCTAGGCTCATGCTCCATCTTTATTTTGAACTATAGTGGGTGGGAAAGGAACCACCTTGGCCTCTACTCTGGTCCTTGAAGTCAAGGACCAGAATACGTCAGATAACACTTCATATCCCTCGTAGACCTTTTTCTCACCACCTCGTGACTTCATCTTAATCTCCTCCTATAAAACCCTGGTTGCAGATACTCTAAGTACTTCACAGAGTGATTGGCTCATTGTTTTCAGCTTTAGGTTTCTTCTCTTTGTCAAGTTCTGATTGGATCCATTCAAAATATTGTTGTTAAAAATTAATTCCTTCCCATTTTGCCTTTCATTCAGTTTCAAACCCATATCTCAAAATATTCAAAATACTCGTTGCTCTATATCAACTTTCTTCTTTCTGATTCTGCCAATGTGCGATAAAAGATTTTCTTCTCTCTTTTCATCTTTACTGTCCCCCCCCCCGCCCTTGATAAATACTGCTCTTCTTTATTTTTAATCATTGCATGTTTGCGAAGTGCTATGTCATTCCTCTTTTGGGTTGTCTTTCATAGAACTCAATTTTCTATACCTAAAGTTCAAAGATGAGTGAGCAAACACTGAGGAAGTATCACAGAGACAAAATGTCACTCTTTGTAGACTTGTCATTCTTCTTCATTGTTTTTATTCTTTCAGCCACAAATCTATTATAACCCATAAGTGTTGTTTATTGAACTAAAGTGGTATTATCCATTTAATTTTGTTTTGTTGGTTCTTTTAGGTGATACCTTTGTTCCTCTCATATAGTCATTCCAGAATAAATAGATGGAGTCAGCGATTAAGAGCACATATTGTTCTAACAGAGTACCTGAGTATGACTGTCTATACTAAGGTCAGTGTGTTCACAAACTCCTAAAAATCCACTTTCGGGGATTAGATAATCTCTTTTTACCTTCTTTAAACACAGCATTCACAAGCACAAACTCTCATGGTTATACACATATACTCATAATTCATGATTAAAAGAAAATGCTTAGTCAAATGAAATAAAAAGCAATTTTGTTATTTTGTTGAATATCTTTAAGGACATGGTTAGATACAGAAGTTTTTGGTTATTTTGTTCTTTAAAATTTTTCCTTTTATTGAAAATAAACTATTTTCTCACAAATATATGCTTATTTCTGTTTCCTCTAACTCTATTCCTCCCAGTTCCTCCACATCCTCCATTCCATCTGGATTCACTCCTTTCCTGTCTCTCATTAGAAAAGAAGAGGTTTCTATTAGATAATATCAAAGTATAATAAAATGAAATATAAGATACAACAAAAAAAATGCATTGAGGTTGCACAAGACAAACCAATAAAAGGAAAGGAGGCCAAGAGAAGGAACAAAAATCAGGGACACACTCATTCATATTCTCAGGAAACCCACAAAACCACTAAACTGGAAGCTGTAATATATACATAGAGAACCTTGTGCAACTTGTGGAGGTCCTGTAAATTCTGCTTCAAGCTCTATGACTTTATATGAGTTTCAGTCATGTTGATTTAGAAGGCCTTGTTTACCTAGAGTCTTTTATCCCCTCTGGCTCTTACACTCTTTCTCCGTCCTCTTCCATAGGTCTTCCTGAACTGAGGGGAGAAATTTAATGAAGACATCCCATTTATGCATCTAAGTTCATAAGAGAACTTGATCTGCAATTTTGTTTTTTTGTTGGGTCTTTATCTGGTTTGGATATTGGGTAATTGTGACCTCATATAATAAATTGGGCAATGTTCCTTATTTTACTATTTTTGAAATAATTTGAGGAGTATTGGTATTAACACAACATGGAAAGCCCAGAAAAATCTGCACTAAAACAATCTGACTCTGGGCCTTTTTTGGTTGGTATTCTTTTAATTACTGTCTCTATTTCACCAGGCACTATAGGTCTATTTAAATTGATTATCTGATCTTAATTTAACTTTGATTAATGGTAGTTATTGAGCAAGAAAGTAATTTCTTTTAGACTGTCTTATTTGGGGGGGATCATAGGTTTTTAAAAATCAAGTTTTTATGATTTATTGAAGTTCCTTGATGTTGGTCTGTTGTTATATTCCTTTTTTTTTCTAAATTTGGACATGCTTTCTGCCTTTTAGTTAATTTACATAAGAGTTTGTCAGTTCTTTGATTTTCTCTCAAAGAATCAAGTCTTTGTTTCACTGATTTTTTTGTGTTTGTTTTCTATTTTATTGATTTCAGCCTTTAATTGGATTACTTTTTGCTTTCTACTCTTTGTGAGTGATTTCTTTCTTCTCTAGAGCCTTCAGGTGTATTAACTTGCAGAGATTTCTCTGCTTTGTTTTGTTTTGTTTTGGTACTTTTTGCTATGAACTTGCTTCTTAGAGTGGCCTTCACTGTGTCTAGTAAGTTTGGGTGTTTTTTTTTTACTCATTTTTATTCAATTCTAGAACGTCTTTAATATCTTTTAATATATGTCTTGACCCATTTTTCATTCAGCTGCAAGTTGTTCAGTTTCCATGTGCCATGCACGGCGCCCCCCAGTCTGCACTCGGGGCGCTTGAACCCAATTCACTAGCTTCGGGCAAGGGGGCTGGAGGTTAAAATACACAGACACACACAGACAGAGAGACAGCGACACGGGTCATCCTTGAATTCCCCAAGAATGTCCCCCTTTATTGTATTCAGGGGCAGATTATATAGAGATAGCCACGCCCTAGCCAAACCCACCAGAAACCACTCTCCTGCCATCAGGAACTCCTGAAGGTCTCGTGCTCAGAGCAGCTGTAGGCACTCAGATCAGGGGAAAATAAGTTGTTAACAAGAAATTCAGGATCTGGGGGCTCATTGCTCCCAAAATCCATGGGTTTGTAAGTTTCCTAATATAGAACCCAGCCATAACAAGTTCATAGAGGCCTGAGTCTCAGTAGTTTACCCTAAGACAATACTTTGTTCCAAGAAAGACCGCAAACTGAGACTACCCAGGTACCACCCAGGAACAGTTCATCCAAAGGAAATTTCTAACATTCCAACCGTTTTAGACAGAATTACCTGCCAGCACACACCCATCACTTTTCACCAGAACACCCCTAGGCAAATGTCAGTCAATCAGAAGTCCTGAAATTTAGAATTCCTCACCCTTACCTTTGCTATAAAATTCCAACCTCAACTGAGATGGGACTCTCCGATCACATCAATATGCTGAGCACACAAGTGTTGGAGGAGGGCTGCTGCTTGTTCTTTCCCAGATACCTGGCTAGCTTAGACCTAAAATAATAATACAGAAACTATATTAATTAAATCATTGCTTGGCCCTTTAGCTCTGGCTTCTTATTAGCTATCTCTTGCATATTAATTTAACCCATTTCTATTAATCGATGTACCTCCACGAGGCTGTGGTTTACCAGATAAAGTTCCCAGCATTTGTCTCCAGCAGCTCCATGGCTTTACTCTGTCTTCCTCCTCCCATGCTATAGGCCAAGCCAGTTTCTTTATTCATTAACCAACAAATGGAACACTTAGACAGAAGGTCCTGCCACACCACACAAGTTTACGAACTTATGTAAGAATAAAGGCTCCTTGCTTTTCCATGCAGGACTTGGTCTCCTAGTTGGTTTATTCTGGGGGACTCCGTGATCTGGGCATAACAGTTGATATCCAGTTTTAATCCATGGCACGTAGATAGGATACAGGTGTTACTTCTATTTTCTTATATCTGTTGAGACTTAATTTGAGTCTGAGTATGTGATCAGTTTTAGAGAAAATTCCATGAGGTGTTGAGAAAAAAAATTGTCTTTAATAAGAGTACTCTACTCAAAACATTTCTTATATAGGTGCATAAAAAAAACAAACTATATACAACTGTATATTTAAACTGTCCAGCAAAAAAAAATCTATTTCTTCTAACTTTATACTTAAAGTTCATTGTTTCAGAATTATCAATAGAAATTGAGTATAAATATATATTTTATACATTATGATACAAATCAGTTTTTGAGTAAATAAAATTTAAAAACAAAATTTGCCAATGAGTTAAACAATGAATTTTCAGTAGCTACAAAGGTACGCAAGTTTCAAAATGATTTCATATAATATCAACTGAATATTAATTGCAGTTAGCTCTTGTAAACACATTATCATAAATCTAAAGAGTGATTGGAAAAGATGATGAATGATTGTTGAGTTAAAAAACCTTGCAGAGTGAAGCAATAATCAATATAAGAGAATTTTTATTTAATATCTTCATTATGTTTGAAAATTGCAGTAGTGAAAATGATAAAGAACCAGTAAGAAGCACAGTGATTCATGAGATAATGATCAAATTCACATAGTTTGACAGGTTTCTCAAAACATGTCTGTGGCTAATGATAAACATTTTTAGTGATTAAGACTAATTATTTAAAGACACAAAATAGATGAAGTAGTTTAACTTGATTTCACTTTGCTTTTTCTGTTCTTGAACAAAATTTGTCTTCAAATCAAGTTATACTGAGTATCATTTTTTTCAAATCTGGAGATTAGAGAAAATCCAACCATTTCTTAAGCTTTTCTCATGTGCTGTTTGTTTCTCTGATGTGTCTTATATTTTTTAACTCGGGTCTTCCTCACAGTCCTAACTGTTTGGGTTAAGGCTTCACTCCAGCCACTGGCATCCTTGTATCAAAAGATTCTGGAATGTTTGGGTGGAAGTTCCATCCCGAGCCCCCTCCCCTGGGAGTTGTCTCAGTCCAGACTCCACCTCTGAGAAAGCCCACCAAAGGATGAGTCCTCCTCAGAGATGATCAAGACCATTCCCACAGGGTACTTTTACCCCACACCCCCAATAGGCCCTAGAACAAACAGGTGGTTTTTCGGTCTTCCTTTTCCAGCCCCTCTCTGAGGGGCGGGAAACCCATCCGGGAGCATTGGTATCCATTAAACATGGGCTTTTTCTAATTCGTTTTGATTTGGTCTGATTTGGATTATTGCATGGGAGAGGCTTATTGGGGTGCAGAATCTTTACACAAACAGGTTGTGGATATTAGGCTACTAATATCAATAATCACAAAGAACATTACGGCAGAGAGGTGTGGGTGTTTTTACTTTTTGAGTGCTGAGATTCAAGGCGTGTGCCACCATTGACCGGCTGTACTTACTTCTCTTTAAACTACCAGAATTAGCAAACATCATAAGGTAAAACTGCATTTCACAACAATGTTTAATAAGGCTTGTTTTTGTAGTGTTCTTGGTTCTCTCTCCTTATATAGCATGGTCACTGGGTGGTGCAGCTCACTGTGCCTGCCTTGCATCCTCGGAGATATGAAACAGCTGTAGTTCATTTCTGTTATTTGTAGAACATGTATTCCATTCTACAAATTAATGAGAGTAGCATAGGCTATGGCAGAAAAGTAAGATCTCAATTTGTCTGTTCTTTCTTTCTTTTTCATTTTTTTCATTTTTTAAGAGAAAGAGAACAGTCAGTCTTATTTTAACTTATCAAGAGGAAACTAAAACTGTATAATATTTTACTTTAGAAGCCATGTTTATTTTTCTTAATGAAATAATTTCTTAACATGGCAGCAGCACCTGTGGAGTGACAGGTTAAGTAAGGAGTCTTTCAAAGCCTGACATAATTTGTAACTTTAAGAGAAAATAACA
The DNA here is from genome assembly GCF_903992535.2 of Arvicola amphibius. Taxonomy (NCBI): domain Eukaryota; kingdom Metazoa; phylum Chordata; class Mammalia; order Rodentia; family Cricetidae; genus Arvicola; species Arvicola amphibius. The sequence goes on from NC_052059.1 coordinate 22,139,476, forward strand.
TGATTTTCCACATGCAAGCTCTTTTTCCTTGGTTGTTGTTGGAGTCGCTTGAGCTATCAAGCCTAGTAAAGTCACATGAGCTCCTAATAAAACCACCTTGATCATTTGACCTGATACACTCCTGCTCCCTAATTCCCATGGAAAAGAGGGTGGCAAAATTCTTATACAATCTTATTTTCAATTGAATATGCCCTCTTAAAAGAACAATTTAATTGAGATTTAATAACTCTATAAAAGATAAATCTAGCTGCCATGTAATAAACAGTAATTAATTAGTTAATATCAATTAAATACTAAAAATATTAATTTACATTTTATGTCTCACTACTGTAATTTGCTATAGCTATCTTATTAAATGCTAATTAAATTCCTAAATATTCTTACAAATTTAATGCATTAATAACAAGAGCGTAAGTACATATTTACTATATCGGCACTTCTGAGTTCATTACATGGCAATGAGATTTATCTCTTTTACAGTAATTAAATATACTAAGCAAACCTCAGTAACTTTTCTTAACACATACCATCACTGTTTTATTAATTTCAAATTAAATGCTCATTTAAGGTTTCTAATCTACAGCTGCCCCAAACAATTTTCTACAGGCAGAGCAAAAGGTTATTGTGTGTTTAATTAAAGTTTATTTTTTAAAAAAAGCTTTCAGTGAAAGCTTCCTAAACATAACTCGTGCTTTCTCAAGAATATCTGGTATTAACCTTTTGATAACAATATTCAGTAACATTTTCCTCTACTTGTCATGTTCTTCTCTGTATAATCTTCATTCTCCATTTACTCAGTCTGTAACTGCATTTTGCTGCAAGCCAGCAAAGTTACTCCCTTCCTTCTCCACTACTGAAAGATAAGAGTTATTCCTAGCATCACGTTCATGTATCTTTTATTTTCCATAATGGCCGATCTATTGTTAGGAAAACATTCTCATAAGAAAAAAAAAAAAACAGAAAAGAATTGCATGATATATTTGTAAGCAAAAGTGAGACCAGTTGGAAAACGCTGCTAGAGAAAGAAGCCTCAGCCAGGGTTCCTGCCTCAGAATGATTTCTGAAAGATGAAGAGAAAATACAGTCCTTGCATGTATCAGATGATTTAGAATCTTCGGTCCTCCCAGATATGATGGGGGATGTCATAAAGACAGGAGACTGCTGTGCAGCAAGGAAAGCACATTAGCTATTAACCTTCCCCCAGCCGATCAACTTTATTTTGCAATCTTCCCTCAGAACCATTAGAATACCCTGAAGAAATAACTTTCCAATTAAAAAGGATCTCAGAGAACAAAGCCATTTTATCTCTGACTCCTGGTGTTCTTTATTCCAATAATTTAAATTGGAATTGATTTTTCAATTTAGCCGTTGACTTGCTATGGACACATAGCTGAAAAGGCCGAATGGAATTGCATGGCTGAAATATTTGTCTTTGTGATGCTCTTCTCATAAATTCACAGGACTCCCCCTCCCTTGAAATGTATTTTCTTTGGCTGCCTTTGCCTTAGACAACAGCTTTTTAGCACAGCATGGGCAAACTGAGAAAACACATCCACCATGACCTCAGGGACCTCACCCCTCATTCCTCATAGATCTATCTAATTGTTACATCTCCTAGAAAACAAATAAGCCCAGCCTATCAATATGATAGCGATTCATGGATCCCGAATATTTGTCTTATGATTTATCAACAAGACTTCATTTACTGAAGAAGCATATCCCTTTTTTAGTATATTCCACATCAAAATTTTGTTTAAAAAGAGAATGAATTTTTCTATAATTGTTTTAATTATAAGTAGCTACAAGTAATAGATTTCAATTAACACTTAATAATTTTAAATTAAATACTTCAAATGCTAAATTGTTCTTTATTATCCTTGCCTTTTATATTTTGTAATAAAGGGGCTAGCAATAATTGCTACAGCACTTGATAACAAGTAAGGGGATTCTTTTCTGCATATTTCTGATGGTTTTCTCTTTGACCTTAGCAGAAAAGCCAGAGCCTTTGTCATGTCCCCTTCCTGTTTCCTCACCCTGTCACTCCAGCAGGTGTCCCTACTTTCCTTTGTCTTGCAGGCTCAAGCCCTCTTCTGAGATCAGTCTGATGTGAATTGCAGACTCAAAAGGAAATCCTGAGCTCACAACATTGTTTAATATTTACTAAACATTACATTGCTTAGTATTCAGATCCCTTGAGGCTATCGCTCTTCATTGTCTTTTATGATTATCTGAAGGCATGACCTCAGAATCTGTCCTTGAAGAGAAGAAAAAAAAAATACCCTGTTACCAGACAGAGAACAAAAGAGAACGTGGAACCATCTAGAAAGCACCTTGGTAGCCTGGTAGCTTGATCTTTAGGATTATGATTATCAGGGTTTAGAAGAAAGCTAATTTGGTTAAGCTATTGCAAGGATGAGAATCTGGGTTGAGACCCAAGCACTCATGTTAATATTAGCATAGGTTGTGAGGTTATAGATGAATGTGGACTTGGGGAGGTATAGATGTGGAGACAGACTGAATTCAGGAGCTCCCTTCAAGCCCGTGAGACCAACCATTGTGAGACCAATCATTAGTGTGATAACCTTTCTCGAAAACTAAGGTGGGAGAGGAGGAGTGATTATCATCTACCATATCCATGTATAAAATTGTCAAGGAACACATTTAATTCATACAAAAGAAAATAATAATTTAGCATACAATTAATGATAATAAATATTTCAGGTTTTATTCTTCCATCCCACTGCTTAAGAAACATACAAAAGAAATCAGTATGACCCTGATTTCTTACTATTTCTGATCTGTTGCTTGTCATTTAGTGCTGTTTATTTTCTTGTAAGTGAATTTATTCAGAGAAACATAAACAAAAATAAGATAGACTTTGAAAAATAAAGAATAAAAGATTTTGATCTTGAGCCTCATGCCTTACTTTGGTGTCTGACCTCCACAACACAGGCCCATAAACACACAGACATCCCTCCCACTCACACAAACACATACACAGTATGATTTGCCACTCCATTTCTTATGCAAAAGCAGTGTTTGGCATCTACTTGGTATTCAAAAATCTGCTGACTATATGAATTATCCTGAAGTTCCCATCTGATTTTCTTCTCTATAGCTAGTTATAAATTAATGCAGAGAGAAAATACTTCTAGTAAATATGATAAATGTACTTCTGTACTAACATCTGTACCAAGCAAGTAGATTTGAGCTACTGCTCCATATTTCCTGTTGCAGAATGCTGAGGTTCTGGCATTGGTCTTTTACTTCTGGATATTGCATTTTCTGTATTTAAAATGCACTATGTTTAAAATAATCTCACAATACATGTCATTGGGGATCACATGGCTAGCAGAAGCTAGAAGAAATGGACTTCATTGTCCACTGTAGGAACAGTGGCTACTATCTTGTCAGAGAAAAAGAAAGCATGTGGTTTTTCCCATACAACCTAGTAATCTTAAGAAATATTTTTTTTTGCAGCAATAGCTTGTAAGACATTTAAAGAGATCCCTCGTGTTATTGGACTCTCTCCTAATCCTTTGAGATACCCAACAGAAATTTCTATCTCTGTGTAGTTTATCTACATGAATCTAATAAAAAAAAAACATGCTAAAAAGCATAACTTAAGCCGGGCGGTGGTGGTGCACGCCTTTAATCCCAGCACTCGGGAGGCAGAGGCAGGCGGATCTCTGTGAGTTTGAGACCAGCCTGGTCTAGTTCCAGGACAGGCTCCAAAGTCACAGAGAAACCCTGTCTCGAAAAACCAAAAAAAAAAAAAAAAAAAAAAGCATAACTTAGATGATGTAAGGGTTGGAAAAATATGCACTGAGCTAAAATGTGAGTATAGTAGTGTAGGAATCGGGGAGGGCCTAGAGCAGAGGATGCAGTTTGAAGAAACTGGTCAGAAATGTTCACTGAGAAAGTGACTTTGAAAGCCAATGCTTTGAAGGAGGTGAGAGGAGTCTGGTCAACATTTTGATGTAAGATTAAGGTTTCCAAGAAAGAGTAGATTGTAAAGAGCTCTGACCCAGAAATGAGCTTGGAGACTTGGCAGCAAGGAGGCAGTGTGGTATGAATGAACCTGGGAGGAGCTTAATTAGAATGTAACTAAGGCCAGGTTTCAACGGACTTCATTGTCCACTATAGGTACAGTGGCTACTATCTTGTCAGAGAAAAAGAAACCTATTGACAATTGCTCCCACATCATTCTGGACCCATGCTAAATGAACAGAGAGGTCTCTTATTGCCATATCCTGTCCAACGCTGAAGAGATGTCAAGGTGGTTCTTTAAACAAAGTTTTTCATGTTCAGACTTTACACTATAGACTTAAGAGACAACATTCTCTCTTTTCCCCCTCATGACACAAAGCAACTCCTTTGCCCAACTATACTACTGCTCACTCTAGTTGTAAGATACTCTGGTCTGCATGCTTTCCTGGCTGACAGACACCCATTTCTGTATCTCCATGTTTGGACATCAGATACGGACTCCACAAGTGTTTGAGGGAATATCCTACAAACTGTAGAGCTGCAGAAAGACAAATTGTGCAATTAAAGCCATGCGGGCAAAACTTGAGGTCCTGCTTCAATTATCTCTTTAGATGCTTGTTCAAGTGTATGCATAAGGATATTCTATTTTTTCCACTGTAGATAACAAAAGCTTTCTATCCGATGGTAAACTTTCTTACATAAATTCTGTTAGTTTTAAATATCCATAATTTCTGCAACTTCATGACAGTCGTTTAATGTCTCTGAGAACTCATGTTCATTTGCTTACGCTTGAAGAACTTCCTTTAGCTTGGCTCAGGACTGCTCAGACACCGTGTGCAGTGATTTTGTGAAAGAGCATGTGTTTACTGTATCGACTCTGCACTGAAGAAAGGGGCTGAGAGTAGAGCAAGCTTTCTTCCCTTTCCTCCCAGGAAGACTGGGAACAGGTGTAAACACAGCTTTGCCACAATCCAGTCTCTGAGCGCTTAAACAGAAGCTCTTTCCTTCAATATTCAGTGACACAGAGCACCAGTGAATTCAAGGCTACCTCCTTGGGTTGGCAGAGGCTCGGGACACCTGACAATCACCCACAGTGTTACCATTTTAAACCTTTCAATGTATTTTGAGACACATGTAGGTTAGTATGTTAGTGTGTTAAAATGTGATGCACTGTGGACTAAACAAGAAACATTTATATTTGACAGTTCTAAAATCTGGAAGTTCCAGGTCAAGCTCCTCACATGACTGAGGTCTTGGGCAGGACCCCTTCTTCATTAATAGACTTTGGTATTCTTGGTTACTGTGCCCACACATTGCAGAGGGGCCAGTATTCTTTTTCTTTTTATTTTCATTTGGACTTCATTTAAGTCCAAAGTCCCATCATAGAGATTCCTCCCTCACCATCGCATCTAAGCCTAACTATTCCCCAAAGGTCCATCCATCAAATCACACTCAGGCTTAGTGCTTCAGCACATGAGTTTTAAGGGGATGTCAGGATGAAAACATTTTGTTCATAGCCATATAGATATATATGTATATATATTAATATTTTATATATACATAAAATAAAAAAGAGTCTTGGCTAAGGGTTTATGGTTCAGAATTTTTCATTGAAATTAATAAAGATAAAAATATTCCTAGTATTTACTTGAAAATAAATAAGATATTCAAGTAGAAGCAATATAGGAAGACCTGTTACAGACGCCAGCAACGATTTTGAGGCACTGAGGAATCTTACCTTGATCCACCACATACTGAGCTAGTGTTGCTACCCATGTGTTTCATGGTTTTCCTTCAGTTAATGTCCCTATACAGTGAAGTCTATCCATACACAACTTTTCTAGCAACCCTGCTCTAGCAATCTTTTAGCCTCTAGTCCATATCATCATGAATCTTCTGTTTATTAGATCATTTGCCCCAGCATTAAACCTGACAGGAACTCAGAAACCCCACACTGTCTCTTGAAATGTACTGCTCACTCGCTATCCCGTTTCCTAGTCTTTCTTTATTATAGTTCTTCAGAAATAGTTATTTTCACAGTTGATTTCCCTTGCCCAATTTTCATTTGTTTGTTTGTTTTCTTTAAACTTCGTCTAATCAAGTTTCTGTTTTTCCCCCCTAAATGCTTTGGTAAAATACACATATGAAGACAATCAATGGCATACCTTTTACTAAACCTCCAGATCAGATTAATCTGCCAGACTTCAGTCAAACTGTGTTTGTTGGAGTTTGCTGTTTTTGTCTCTTCAAACTTTGCTCTCTTCCCGGATGCATGTCAACCCTGGTCCCTTTATCCGCATTAGCCTGGCTTTCATTATCTTGAGGGTTTGCCATCATAGCAATTTCTTTACTCATTTACTTAGGTGCATCTTCTTGGTGACCGAGGCAGTCTGCACTGCTCTGATGCTCTCTAAAATTTTCCATCGTGCTGCATACTTACTGCCACTGCATAGCTCATTACAAAACATCTCCACAGAAACACAACCCTGATGTCTTCTTCATTTTATACAGATTATGTGTGAGAGGACATTGCTACAATATTCCATATGTAAGAAAATAATAACTTCAGAGTTCTAACTATCACTAGTAAGTCGGAATTTCCCTTGAATTGTTACTCTTAAGTAAAATCTACCAAAAACCTATGCCAGCTCTACCTTAACTGTATATGTAGAATCTAGTCATCTTCATCTTGAATGCTGCTACCATGAGGACAACTATTAGCCTCTGTCTTTCAACTACTACAATTATGTTCTGATTAGTCTCCTTAGTCGTTCCATGCACTTAAGCCCAGAAGCGCCAGAGCAAAGCTATTAGTATGAAAGGCAGACCATATTGTTCTCCTCTCAGGGCCCATGGCCATGAATAAAATCAAAGTCTTACATAGAATGACAGTCATGACCTTCAAAACACTGGTGGTCACATTGCGCATAGCCTTCATTGATAGGATGAAATTTTCAATAGACAAAACTCAAGCTGTCACAGTGTGCACGAGGCTAGCAGTTATTCTGGTATTGCTTGTTTAGAAATAAGTCTAGACCAAATCTACTTGGACTTCATATTAGTGCTTCCCTTTGCCTTGCGTTTTTTCCTCTTGTCCTCACTTTACTCACTCCTTATTTTCTCAGGGCCTTTACAATTCTTTCCCTTAATTTTATTATTTTATATGTATAGGTGTTTTGTCTGCCTTGCCTGTCTGTATACCACATGTGTGGGGTGCCCGTGAGATCAGAAGCAGGTATCAGATACTCCAGTAATAGGATTGCAGAAGGTTGAATGGCCATGGGAGTTCTAGAATCCAGCCTTCTGGAAGAGCAACAGAGCTTTTAACTGATGAACCATGTCTCCAGCTTTCCTTGGCTCTTCGTTAAGGATCTCTTCTCACACAAGAAATTTCTTTAGCGACCTCATTTCAAGGTATGTCTCTTTTTAAGCCTGTGTTTATCCGCCTACCCAATTTAAACTTTATGTAATGTTTATCACCCTCTGGTATTATATATAAGAGCCACTACGATTATAGCCTGTAAGGTACCAATGGAAATGTTTTTGTACCATCCCCCTCCCCTTGCAGGTAAATAGCAGGTGAAAGCGTTAATGTTGAAATCAACCTCCATTTTCAAAGACTTGTTTTACATTTGGTAAATTACATTTCTAGTCAAAATAGCTGTTTTAGTGTTTTTAATTCAATTGATGCTTTGTTCCCTCCCATTTTCTCTCTCTATGCTTACTAAAACTGACAAATTAGCTCATAAATTATTTCCCCCATAAGTTTGTACCTGATGTTACGTTTATATCCTCTGTCATCAAGATACCTGACATAGACAAAAGGTTGTGTGTGAGAGTGGAATGAAACACAAACTTTGTCTTGTGCAGGAAAATTATGTTGTGCGCTTTAGGTTCTTTTTCCTTTGTTCTGTTTTTGATTTTTCAAAACAGGGTTTCTCTGTGTAGCCTTGGCTGTTCTGGAACTCACAGAGATACTCCTGTTTCACCCTCCCGAGGGCTAGGATTAAAGGTGTGCTACCACTTTTGTGTATATATATATATATATATATATATATATATATATATATATGTGTGTGTGTGTGTGTGTGTGTGTGTGTGTGTGTGTGTGTGTGTGTGTGTATATGGTCTTCTCACCTAAGCACATGCAGAAAATTTCAATTGTTTTAACTTCTATGAATTTTACAGCACAATTTTACAGGTTTTTTGGTTTGTAAGCTTTCTTAACATCCTCCAATGAGATAGTTTGGTGTAATTTAATTGCTAACTTTGTATGTCTCTAAAAGTAAAATGAAACATTAATAAACCTTTCACATGAATTTCTCTACATTTAAGCCTACCCTAGGAAAAGCTCAATATTGTTATTATAAAAATAAATTCTCTTTTGTTCATGTCTGTGTATTTCCAGACTTTCTGAATTATTAGCAACCATAGCTGACCTGTGACTTTAAATGAAGGAATCTTATGGTCCTAGTTAGTTTTCTGTACCTATGACCAGTTCAAGAACAAAATCTAATTTGAATATGAAATGGTTTGTGTAATCCTACTGTTCACAGTCGTGAAGGGAAGCCAGGGCAGAAACTTAAGACAGGAACCTAGAAGTAGAAACCAAAGCAGAGGCCAATGAGAAATTCTACTTGCTAGTTTGCTTTCTTTGGCTTACTCATTGCTTTGCTATCTCCCATCAAAGTACTAACCAAGCCTGACCCTGTTTAGTTCCTGAGATCTAAGTAAATGGGCTATATTCAGGGTGGTATATCCATAGATGATTTTGCTTTTTTATAGAACCAACGACTACTAGCCTGTGGCAATTCAGCCATCTCACATAAATCAGGAATCAGGAAAATGTCCCCACAGGCATGCTGATTGGTTAATCTAATGAGCAGAATTCTTCAGTTCAAGTTTCCTCTTCCCAGAACTATAGCTTGTGTCAAGTTGACAAAGCAAACAACTATATGAGCAACAAAACTAACCATCAAAGTCACTGACTGGAATGCTTATTATTGAGTAAAATCTTTTGGAGCATATCATTTGAAAATGCAGTGAAGAGGTATTTTCAAAATAAGATTGTCTTTTGTTTATTGAGTTTCTAGATATTGTAAACAAGGTTGATATAGAATTATAGATGAAAAAAGAAAATGACAGTATGATATATGGATAATGATGAAGTAGATGGTAATAGATGATGAATAAAATTTGAGGAACAGAGGAAGAAACAGTGAAAGAAACATATAAATATGAAATATGCAAATTATTCAACGTGAAAGAGCTAAGAATTTTGTTTATCATGGATGAAAGAGGCAACCATTAAAAGTCTTAGAATATCTGCATTTAGAGAACTACTAAAAGACATTGTAGAAATTCTAAGAAAGAAGTAAACATAACAGTGATCTGGTCTTCTTAGGTCAAACATTCAATATAAGGATATTGACTATAAATAGCAATGTATGACAAATGCATAATGTTGTGATAAATGACAGTAGAACTAACACCAGGAGTCATTTATCAAAAAGAATCAACAGAGTAAAATCCTTTTGTTTTCAATGGTCATATTGTCACTTTTTTTCATTTTAGGGGGTTTTTTCAAGACAGGGTTTCTCTGTCGCTCTGGATCCTTTCCTGGAACTCACTCTTGTGCTCTTGTAGACTGGGCTGCCCTCAAACTCATAGAGATCTGCCTGCTTCTGCTTCTTAAGTGCTGGAATTAAAGGTGTGTGTCACCTCCATCCAGCTTCCACATAGTCATTTTAATAAATACCGAGAGAACCACAGCCTTATCTTCATCACATTCGTGCGAAGTGATAAGGAACTGGACCGTATAGCTCCTACACCTTAAGACCTCAGAAAATCATTTTAACATACTCTTCTTCTGAGGAATTCTCGCAAACACCTGGATGAACAAGAATTCACACCTCAGTATTTTTTTTTACCTCAGCATTTAAGTGGCTCCGGATTGTGAATTGTGTCTTTTCTCCTCTCAGCTCCAAGTGCAGAGGAAAAAAAAAAAAAAAACCTTACTTATTATTATGTTCATCAACTGCCAAGAAAAATATTGGATTTGGATCAGATATCCAGCAACAAAAAGCATTAAGTTTGCTCCAGAAAAAATAATGATTTGGCAAGATATTTTTAGTAGAGTAATAGGGAATAATTTGGAAAATAAACATTAAAATAGTGAAAGTTGAAAACAACAGCTGGATTATTTGAACCTCAATGCAAGCTTCTCTATTGAAACCTGAGTGAGTGGGGAGAATAAGAATAAAATAGGCTCGGCTACAAAAGTGGGAGAGAAATGAAGCTTTTATTTTCATGTTTCATCTGAGTGAACCTGAAGAGCATTATGACATTTTCCTACAGGCACTTAAAAGAAATTCTGAGTTTAGAAAGAAGAAAGGAATTTCAGTGAACAAAATGCTTTGTGTAATATTCTAAAGTATTCAAATCCCTAGGAGGAACCTTCACTTCAACTTTTCAAAAACTGAAATTTTTGAAATATTCGATATTCTTTCCAAGTAATTTTAGCATACTTTAAAAGAAAATCAAGTAAGCAATGAGTGGCGGCTCTGATCCATGGATCCCCTGATTGTCTACTTTAACACGCCTCTTCTCCCTTATTGCTAATTTGACAAAATTCAGAAGTCTGTGCTACACTAAAATTCAGTTTTTAATAGTTTAAAGTTTTTATTCATTTTCTAATTTTCAGTGTTTTTACTTATTTATTGATTTTGGTTGGTTTACATGTGGCTGTGTCCCATATGTGTTCGGGGCCCAGGAAAGCCACAAGAAGGTGGAGGATCACCTAGGACAGAAGCTCCACATTGTTGTCAGCCACCACGTGGGTGCTGGGACTTGAACCCAGCTCCTTTGTAAGAGCACTAAGTAGTTTTAATGGATAAGTCACCTCTCCAGTCCCTGAAATTCATAATTGTACTAAAGAAGTGTCAGAGAGCATGGTGTTTTGTTCAAGAGAGTGAGTTCTATGGGGAAGATTTTCTTCCTGTCACTAGAAATGTTGGTGCTGGAGATGACATCTTACCTTTCAGGGAAAATGACCAGGATACTTCACTTCTTTTGCATCTTTTCACTTATTTGCTTCATCTGAACGTATGGAAACATTTTTTCAGACTTTTGTACGTGCTACTCAACACCCCCTGAGTCATCCTCCTAAGCGACAGATTTTCTTTCCGTTGCTGTCATTCTTCATTCTTTTTGGATGTGGTTGACATGTCTTTTTCCATGAACATTCAGAATATGTTACTGCTAGTCAGAGAACATCTATCCTCTGACTGTGGTCTAGGAGCCAGACTTTCCTTGGTTAAAGAAGAGTGAAGACAGTGACCAAGACCTGAATAGGCACAGTGATCACAGCCACGTCCAGCCAAGTCCATACAGGCTTAGTGGAACTCAGTTGAACTCAACAGCAGCTAGCAAGGATCCTAAGCACAGATCAAACTTGATATTAACAGCAAACCGAAATTATTATTTTATGCCTGACACTGTATAAATTTGAAGCCATGCCAGCTTACTCAAACTGGCCTAAAGTATCTTTGAGTGTGAGGACTGTACCAGGCCATATCTTCTAGACCTGGAGGTTTGGTATGTGATTGAAACCACAGCACAGGCACCTAATGAAGGGGGCAAGTTTCTTTGTCCAGACTGCCAATTCAATTCACCATATATAAACTGCCTGTGAATACAGTCATTCTTTATCCATGGCTAATTGGTTCAAACATAATAATTTTTTTCCAGAGATAATTTTAATTGGCTCAGTATAGGACATTTTCCAAGGAAGATCTCTGATTTGCTCATTTTTCCCTATTGCCTACCTGTGTGACCTAGATGGTTGTGTAGCTTTATTGGTTATTTCATTAAAAACACAGAAGTTAGAGAATAGACAAACTCACTGGCATAATAAAAGATTTTCTGAACAGAAGACCTCACAGTTAGCAAAGGCGCTATGATCAATAATTAATAAATGGGAGCTAAAGAAACTGGAAAGCTTCTATTTGACAAAGTACACCATCATTTAAATACGTCACTAAACTAGAAAATGGAAAAAGATTTTCACCAACTCTGCATTCAATAGAGGGTTACTATACAAAATATATAAAGAACTAAAAATTACATATCAAGAAAACAAAGAAATTATTTTAAAAATGAGGTATGGGTCCAAACAAGAATTCTCAACAAGAGATACTCAAATGGCTGAAAAACACCTTTAAAAAAGTACAACATCCTTGTTCATCGTGTAAATGCAAAACTACTTTGAGATTTTATCTTACACCTGTCAGAATGTCTTAGAACAAAAACACAAGTGACAGCTTATGACGGCAAAAGTATATAGCAATAAAAACAGTCAACCATTGCTGGTGGAAGGGCAAACTCTGATAGCAACTATGAAAATTAGTGTGGCATTTCCCCAGGAAGATCCAGCTACAGAGTTATTCCTAGAGTGATATATATTTTGAATATATATATATATATATATATATATATATATACTCAAAAGATGCCTCATCCTCCCATAGAGACACTTGCTCAATCATTTTTATTGCTGCTCTATTCATAATAGTCAGAATTTGGAAGCAACCTAGACATGCCTCAACAAAAGAATTCGTAAAGAAAATGTGGTATGTTCACACAACGGAGTATTGCTCAGTCACTAAAAAAACTAGTGAAATCCTAAAATCTAAAGACAAATGGCTAGAACTAGAAAGAAAATCATCCTGAGTGAGGTAATTCAGACTCGTATTCACAAATAACACATTATTCACTTATGTAGAAATATTACAGGCTAAGTCAATGGTAAACATACTAAAAGCCATAAGACCAGAGATGCTAGGTGTAGAGTAAGTGACTAGCAGGAGGAAGGATAGAAGGATAGATATCCCTAAGAAAGGTAAGTAGAATAGATGGTTACTGGTGGATGAAGGAAGACTGGAAAAGGAGGATCGAGTGGTGAGGGTGAGGGAGGAGGATGACAAGGGAGGAAATAAGTAAAGAAACATCTACATTTAGGGTCCATTTGAGAGGCAATATGGAAACAATATAGTAGAAGCTTATTAATATATGTATATATATAAAAAGGGGATCTAGTGGAAATCAAATAATGGTCAAGACAGAGTCTCAATTGGCTATCTTTTATTATCAAATGAAGATTTTAGTACTGGAATATGGTAGCATCTAGTTGAGTTGTTGGCTGAAGGGGTCCCATCAGAACCCCAAAACAACCCAGGTTGTTGTGAAGACTATAGATTACTCTCTGCAAAGTGACAACAAGATACCATTGCTGAAAAAACCTACATAATTTATTCACTTTTGAGAAGCCAAGTTGATTCCTATCAATGCCTTTCATGCCTACATGCTAGTGTCTTTGGGACAAGGCAATATGCAGCAATCAACAAAAGGAGAAACATACATACCAACACAGGTACAAATCCTTTGATTTACAGGGGTGTTCTGCCTGCTGATATATTTGTGTGATGCTGACCCAAAGAATGTGAGAGTAACCAGGCAATACATGATTGGACTGAAGGCATCCTCCACTAAATAAACCCATGATGGTATTCCAGAACCTGAGACTAGATAGCTCAATGAAGTAGGGGAAAGCAAATACTACTATTCTCAGACAAACACAAAACAATACACACACACATACACACACTCAAAATCCTAGCAATAAAAACACTCAAATGACATTTTACTATACTCATAAACCAATACTTTCCTCTGCCATTATCCAAGAAGCTCCCTCCTGAAGCAGATGGAGATAAATACAGAGACCCACAGCCAAAAATTTTGCAAGGAGTAGAGACCTTGGAATACTTGGTCCTAAAACCTCAGGGCTTCCCTCAGGGCTCAGGGATCCACATGGAAAAGGTGGCAGAAAGAGGGTAAGATCCCGAGGAGATGGAGAACACAAGTCCCTATAAATCAATGTAATCAGCATACTTACGAATTCATAGAGAGTAAGGCAACACACACAGGACCTGCCTGGGTCTGCACCGGTTGGGATACTAGATCTGAAAGGAGAATTTGATGTAACACATTGATAAAAACCCAGAGACAGACATTGGGGTTCAACCTGAAGGTCAGAAAAGCAAAACAGCCAGCCACTGGCTCTTACCTCTACCTTGGTCGGAAATGATGATCCTGTTTCCAGAAATCTCAGAATGAGACTGTGTCTGAGATTTCTCCCCTTTTATATCATCTCTAGTGCTGGGATTAAAGTCATGCACCACTACAACCCTGTTTCTATGGCAAACTAATGTGACTACTAGAATTAAAGGAGTGTGTCACCACTGCCTGGTCTGTAAGGCTGACCAGGGTGGCTGTTTTACAATCTGATCTTCAGGCAAGCTTTATTTATTTAAATATAAATGAAATATCACTACAAATTGACATATGCATCCATCCCTAACCCAGAAGCAATCTCCAACTGGTAACCATTTGGAAATGAAAATTTACTTTCCTTCAATGAAGTCTCACTGGGGAAACTATTATTAAGGGTAGGCTGCAGGTATATCAGTAGATGGCCAACAGAAAATGACTCAGCACCATTAGAGATTCTTTGTCCTGTAAGGTCCTATCAAGGAGCTTCATTTATATTTTTACGTTGTATTCATACTTTTTAAAAATTTTGCACATTTTAAATTTTATCTTAGTATCTTTACTTTTATTTTTATTTATATACTTTTTTCTCTTTTTTTTTTACCCTATAGGCCCTTTGTGTATATATTATGACTTCTATTTTAGGTTTTTTTTTTTTTGGTTTTTCGAGACAGGGTTTCTCTTGTGGCTTTGGAGCCTGTCCTGGAACTAGCTCTTGTAGACCAGGCTGGTCTCGAACTCACAGAGATCCGCCTGCCTCTGCCTCCCGAGTGCTGGGATTAAAGGCGTGCGCCACCACTGCCCGGCTATTTTAGGTTTTTTAAAATGATATCCTGAGTATGCAAATCAGTGGATTTCTGTTTTTTGTGCCTTTTTTTTTCCATTGTGGGATTTGTTTTCATTCTTTTTTTTTTTTGTTTTGTTTTGTTCAGTTCCAACATGTTAGTTTTTGTTTCTTCAAATTATATTACATTTTATTATTGTTCCATAGAAGCCTATTTGTTTTCTAATGAGAGACAAAAAGGGGTAAATCACAGCATTAAAAGAAAATAAAGGTACAAAAAATAAGTACTTTTTAAAGACTGTTTATATAAATTATCTATCTATCATCTATCTATCTATCATCTATCTATCTATCTATCTATCTATCTATCTATCTATCTATCTATCTATCTATCATCTGTCTGTCTGTCTGCCCATCTGTCTGCCTGTCTGTCTGCCCATCTGTCTGCCCGTCTGTCTACCTGTTTGTCAATCCATCTGTCTGTCAGTCGTTTTGTCTGTCTCCTTCCAACAAAAAAACATTTACTACCGCCTTTTCTATGGAAATGTTTCCATGTTGCTCTCCTGGACTGATTTTTTTTTTTTTTTTTTTTTTTTTTTTTTTTTGGTTTTTTGAGACAGGGTTTCTCTGTGGCTTTGGAGCCTGTCTTGGAACTAGCTCTTGTAGACCAGGCTGGTCTCGAACTCACAGAGATCCGCCTGCCTCTGCCTCCCGAGTGCTGGGATTAAAGGCATGTGCCACCATCGCCCGGCCTGGACTGATTTTTTCTAAAGCTAGATCAGATTGGTCTCTACTTTTCTAGATGTATTTTATCACGATAATCACCATGGAAATAAGAATATGTTCCTTTTTTATTATAGAAGGCATTTTGTCATTACTACCAAGCCTGTGGTTGCAGGCTACCTCAAATGCTACTTTCCATATAAATACACACAGTTTGTGATGCACCAATGTTATTCTAACCTGTACTTGTCCACCACTCATTAAGGTTAAATGCTAGAATTATCTTAATCTGATCCTGCTCCTTTCCCCATTGAAATACTTTGTTGCCTAAATTCTTGTGCAAAATGGTCCATATTTGCATGGTACTCATATTATTTTGAGAGTGAGCACTATCTTTTCACACAATTTTGCTTTGATTTATTAAACATTTTGTTTTATTTGTCAGCAAGTGTGCCATCAGCTTAAAGATCGAGCAAAAAAATGGCTTTTTATTGGTTTGAACTGACTAAGCAGACATGAAACCTATGCTGTCTGTCCATCAAGAATGACTGGTTGGAGCATCTGGGCACAAGTGGAAGCAACTACTCCTTTGTGAAATTCATTTGTAGCTTAGAAGATTGAACTCTACACTAGGAGCCTAGCAGCTTAAAAGACAAGTCTTACATTTTTTTTCCCTAGGGTCATGTCATTCATGAATATGATTAGGAAAAATCAATGGATTTGGCTTGATTTGCTTCTGGATACCTTTAGAGCAAAACTTAGAGCAGGGTGTGACTACCTGGGTATTCGAGACTAGCCAGCTTAAACTATTAAAAAAAAAAAAAAAAACCACTATTGCTAATATAACTTTGATACTATCTGTGACAGCTCAGGAAGGAAGACTTAACGGAGGAAGAGCTCTAAGGTCTCTATAAATGGTTAAGCCTTAATTTAAAAGGTAACATTTACTTAACTTGTTGTTTTGACATTTTTACCTATACCATTTTCAAATTTGTTACCCTATAGTTAAAGTTATTTTATCAAACATCATGTTTACAAGACTTGCCCCAATTTTAAAAAATGACAACATGTATATGTGAAAACATGAAATACAGATCACTTTGACATTCTAGGGCATTAAGAACACAAATCAAATCTAGGATGTAAGAAAAAATAGAATCTTATTGATTTTAAATATACCATTTTTTCAGAAAATATAATTTTGTTAAAAACATGTATGAATTAATTGAGAATTCTTATCAAGATAATGCACTATAATTTTTTCAAGGTGATTTTAATTCTTAAGTAGCACTCTATTGTTATAAATAACCTTGCATTACGGTTCTTTTGTCATCTTTGAAGAAACAGTTTTGTGGAAATAAATGGATTCCACTTTCACATGTATAGGCTTTTGCTTTATTCAATTAGTTATATGCAGTTCGCAATGGATCCTATATCAAATACTTTAGCATATTGGATCTTTGTAATTTCAAAATACAAATGATTATTGATAGATATTTAGTTTTTCAAAATCTATGTTTTGTTAATAAATATATTTTATTGATTATAATGTCCACAAACATTATGTTTAATTTATCATCTATAGATATTATGATACATGAAAATAACATAGTTTATATTAATAGTAAAATGTGAAATTTACATATATATTAAAGTGTTAACATCTATCCATACATAGTAAAAGATATCAAAAATCCGTGTGGAAGCTTATCAAAAAGTTAAAAATAATTTGCAAAAGAAACCAAACAAAGATATGTGTGTATAGATGTGTTTAAAGGTTAATGTATATTTCCAGGACATTCACAGGTAGAAGGGAACAGACATAGTCCCATAGTCTCGCACATCATACTCATAACATCTATTTGCTTTGCTTTGTCAAAACATATGAAAAATCATTAAAGTGTTTTAATAAATGTCTGGTTTTCCTCCTCATTCATCTTATAAATATTAATTAGCCATGGATCAGGCAATTAAAGTTTAATCAATTTGCACTAATTAGCACCGCATACTTGCATAAAAAGATAAAACCAACTCCTGCATCTGGCTGTTATTTGCAGTTTTTGTCAAGTGCTGATGAGTTTAATCTTGAAGGGAAGATTAAGAAGAAAAGAAAGAACGTAAATCAAGAAAGTAGTGTTAATTTTATTAAATTTTCACTCAAAGCCCTGGTCACTGGTGTCATGGAGCTAATCCCAGCAACATGACACATTTTTTTTTCTTGGACATCATTCTACAGAATTTTCTTTACTGCCTCACCTGATAGAGAGGGGCTGTATATCATGCTCTTGTGACTTTCCTGTATGCATTTCTTTTCCTCACGGACCCCAAATGTGGTCTGTTTAGTGGGCTTGCGATTTTGAAAAAAATAAAAAAAGATGAGATGGGAACTGGAGAGTTGAAGGATCAACCTTTTCCCTCCCAAGTGAAAGTAAATAGTTTGTGTTGAAGGTGACACTATAAAGTAGTGCCTCTACAGGTAAAATTAAAATTTTCTTCACGAAAACTCTCTTGTAACTGTGACAAGGAAAAGAATCTCTGCAAGAGACAAGAGTCTGTGGTTTGCTATTTCTTTAGCATAATGTAGCTCAACTTGTTTTTGTTCCACATAGACAGTGAGAGGCTCATTCTTGCTTCTGTTTCTGACTTGTGAATTTGATTAAATAAATTACACTGCCAATCTAGCAGGAGACGCTGTACAGTGCATTTGCATTACTATTTTCTATTTTAATAACCAGAGAAAATAAAGTGTTCTATTACTGCCTATTCATATAATTGACAAGGATTATAGAGAATGGAACTAGTATTTAATCGCTGATGGAAATTTATCTTAGGCTTGGCAGGCAAAACTACATGTTTTAGGATGATTTAGCATTGTACTAAAAAATAGAGTATGATTCATAAAAAAGTTATGTACCATTTACATAGGGATTTTTATTCAGTTTCTGCAAGAATAGACCAGTGAATGGTTATTGATATTTTCAGGTATGGTGTGTATGATTCATTAAACTCCTTATTCCTTGGTGAAAAAGCCCCTGCCCTGTTACACACTCTTTGAGTACATATCACAGAAAGAAAAAAGAAATAGAAAAGGGGATTGCCATGCTTCAATAACTTCTTTTTTTTTAAAGAACCTAATAAGAAGATTGCTTAGAGTAACAGATAACTAAACTACCATCTGGATTTCAATACATGCAATTTTAATTTAGTGAGTGAAAATATGAATATGTTCTTTATTTATATGCTATATGCATGCTAGCATAGAGATATGTACCTGAATATACTTCAAAAAGCAAGACTATGACTCAATTTCCAATGCTCCCTACAGTTGTTACAGTGAATGAAATAGTCTATAAAATGCTTTATGAAATCTAAACCACTATGAAAATAACAGCTTCATGAGGCAAAGAGAAAAGATATTACTGGTATGTTTCAGAATGTGCTATACAGGACTCAGTTCTGTATTCATAGGAAAAGGGAAGCTAGGATAGCAGTAGCAAGGCTGGATTATCTTTGAATGCTCTGCTGCTTTCAAACATAACGAATTCAGGCAAAGTTTTAAATAATTTATACCATGTTTTTGTTTTTTAACTGTAAAGAATGAAATCTGATTTGCTCTAGACTTACTCTGCTTCAGTACTTCGAACCCTCATTTCTGCTTCCCATACTTAATGTACTAAAATTACCCCCATCCCCTCTTGCCATCAATATCTGGAAAGGATTTAACAGTATACATAGTGAATATGTTCTATTCTACACCTTTTTAAACTTACTTTTCATTTATTAATAGTGTCTTTGTCATCATGGATCTTGATCCAATTTATTTCCCCCTCCTTCACATCTACCCTCTGTCCTTGCAACACCCCCCAAAAAAATTAAGTGAGGAAAAAAGAAAAAAAAAAGAAAAGAAACCAATCTCATGGAAGCTGTAGTGTGACACAGTAATCATGCAGTAAATATTTTATCCATATGTCTTTACTTGCAAATGTTTATTGCAGAAGAGTCTTTGGTCTGGTTCCAGGCCCCTGGTTTCTGCTACATATTGATGCTGGGCCCTCACTGAGATGCCCTTGGATATCATGTTGTTGCCCTATGTCATGGAGATCCTGCAGCTTTGGGTCTGATGAACCAACCACCCCCTCTGCGTGCTCCAGCAGATCATAGAGGGAGTGGATGTTGGGTTTGACCAAGTCATAAGCCTGGTTCTGGGCCTGAGTAGTTGCAGAGTCAGCCTGCAGTTCTTCCTTCCCTACTCCACCAAGGTGGTGAGCTCTACAGCATTGCTCTGGCTAATTCACTCCTTGCAGTATAAGAAAGAGAATAGGCCAGTTCCGCTTTCTGTCTGATACCTACACCATTACCGCTGGCTCTACTGTGTTGTAGAAAATTATTTTAAGATGTGTTATATTTGTTTATGCTGTGGAACATTTGTTTAATGTTGCAAAGATACGTTGCACTTTTTAATTCTGTGAAACTGTTACTTTGCCTGTCTAAAACAGCTGGTTGGTCTAATACAGAAAGAAAGAGCAAATCAGGAGAAAGTACAGGCTGGTCTGACAGAAAGAAAGAATAAATAGAAGGAAATATAGGAGCCAGAGAAAGGAGCAAGAAAAGGAAGGAGAGAAGAACTCTAGGGTTTAGCCATTATCAGGCCTAACAGCGAGCTTCACAGCAATTCCAGAAGGAAGAAAAGGTTAAAAGCCCATAGGCAAAAGGTAGATGGGGTAATTTATATTTAAAAAAGCTGGCTAGAAATAAGCTAAGCTATGGTCCGGCATTCATAAGTAATAATAAGTCTCCATGTGATTTATTTGGGAACTGAGTGGCAGTCCCCCTCCCCCAAAGGAGTAAAAAAACAAACAACCAAGTACAAATGTGTTGCCTAGGCCATGCAGGATCCACTCTCCTGAGTACCGCAGCTAGTGAGGAACAAGGATAATTCTCCCACTCCTATGACCTTAGAACCAGCTCTCCCACTTGCCACAGGCTGCTAGGGGTCGGGGCAGGGGAGGGCATCTCTCCCCTTTCCTCACCACCATAAGGCAGATTAGGGGTGGGGCAATAGCTCTCATGATCATGTTCTTGTGGCCAGTTCATCTGCACCCCTGTCTATAGAGTGAGCTATACTGTGCTGCCCAGGTGAGGTGCAGGGTCCACTTTCCAGAATGCTGCAGCTGGTAAGGTGAAAGAGAGCCAGGACTCTCAGCCACCACAGCTGGGAGAGTGAGGTGAGGAGGTCGTCTTTCTCTTGTCTTTACCACTGCAGGGCAGACAAGAGGTGCATGGCCAGCTACCCCACTCTTATACCCTCAGGCCACTAGCCCCAACTGGGCAGCATATAAATGAGATTATAACTGGGGAAATACATCAGTAACCTCCCCCTTCTACTCAGCAGTAGAATCTCATAACATATCCTGTAAGACTTTAAGGCATGATGGAATGGGTTTGGTGTACTTTCAAGCATAGAGAATATGAATAGTTTTTGGCCCTTGATGTTTTCAGAGGAATTTTTGTGTATTTATTTTTGTTGTTTTGTTTTGTTCTTTATTCTTTT
The DNA here is from genome assembly GCF_903992535.2 of Arvicola amphibius. Taxonomy (NCBI): domain Eukaryota; kingdom Metazoa; phylum Chordata; class Mammalia; order Rodentia; family Cricetidae; genus Arvicola; species Arvicola amphibius. The sequence goes on from NC_052059.1 coordinate 22,160,634, forward strand.
CTTTCAAAAGCAGAGTATAGTCTGGAGGTCTTAATGCTTAGTCAATGGGACATAGTGGAAAAGATCAACCACCACCTTCACTTCTCTTATGTTCACCAGAACATTAGCAAGTTCTATGATTCCTCTAATACACCTACCTACTTTGGATCACCTTACTTAGTCAGCCTAGCTTCATAGAAAGAAAGAGGCTGTGATCAGGAAACAACAAAGCAGAAGAAGATTTCTTAGACTTTTCATTTAACTCGGCTAAAACCCACAGCTAAGGTTTTGGAAGCACCTATACCCAGGTGATCCATATACCAACGAGCTCGCTAGCTTACTTTCCACACTTCTGAAAACAGAGATTAGCGATTCTTCTGTGCCTGTTTTCATTTTTAGACACAATTTAATAACTATTTCTTTGAAGGGTTGGTAAAGTTTACTTCCACTTCTGTGAGGCACACAAGAGTGCCGCGCACTGCGCCCCCGTGTCTGCGTTCGATGCACTTTTACCCAGTTACTGAGCTTCGGGCAAGGGGCAGGAAGTTAAAATACACAAACACAGAGAGACAGAGACATGGGTCATCCTTGAATTCCCCAAGAAGGCCCCCTTTATTGTGTTCAGGGGCAGATTATATAGAGATAGCCAAGCCGCAGCCAAACCCACCAGAAACCACTCTCCTGCCATCAGGAACTCCTGAAGGTCTCGTGCTCAGAGCAGCTGTAGGCACTCAGATCAGGGGATTACAAGAAATTCAGGATCTGGGGTCTCCCTGCTCCCAACACAAGAGAAGAAAAAAAAAGGATTCTACCCAAACCACCCAGTCGGACTGCAGACAGATTAATCCCTGGGAAATGAGAAATAAGCGCAGATATTGATGAGGCTCTGTAGCAAATGAAGATATAGACCAAATTCTGCCGAAAACTATGTCTAACTGGGTTTGAGGACATACATTTTTAATCCCAGCATATAGACATTAGAGGGAGTTATGTCTGCTACATAAAGCTTTCCATGAAAGTTAAGGCTACAGATTATGACCTTATTTACAAAACAATAACAAAATAAATCAACAACAATGCTCCCCAAAAAAACACAATGAAAAATTATGTTCTGAGAAGCGTGTGTGTGTGCGTGCGTGCGGGCGTGCGTGTGTGTGTGTGTGTGTGTGTGTGTGATTCTACAAAAGAAAGGTAAGGGAGGACTTGAGGATACCATTACCTAAAAATAAATTGACATTCAAATAAGGAGAAATCTGGCAAACAACAGAATTTATTTATGAGTGTATCCTGTAACTTAATAGATCTTTATTTCAAGCAAATAATTTATAGCGTTTTTAGTTTAAGGATAGCAATCAAAACCCATATGGTGTTTTCTGAGGTTCATAACAGAACTCAGAGTCCAATTATAAACTCTGTTTTATTCCATATTCTTAAGATTTTTCTTAATGCAACTAATAGTGTTATTATATTATAATCAGATATTTTCCACATCAAGATCCTTCTGAAATGGCTAATGTTTTCTCAAGCAGTGGTGGGTAGAAGCCGTCATACTCATTCCTAGCAGGTTTCATGTTTCCTGAGTTTGCATAGAGTTCTTGGCACTGTACAAGTGTTTTAATTAGGCATGTTTTCTCATGGGAAGACATGATAAAGAAATGCAAAATACTTTTGGTGTACATGAAGAGTAGGGTATTTAAATATGACAAAGGGTTACAGGGACCGATGGGATTTCTTAGTAATTGGTTTTCTATTAATAAGAAAGGGAATTCTAGAGAAAATTTCATAAATTGTGTCATGAAGGAGTGGGTAGTCATGTTTTCAAGAGATAGGAAACCATTAATCTCTGGAGAATAACCATGGCTATTTTTTAGCTGTGTATCTCTCCTAGTCCATTTTTGTTGTTGTTGTTGCTAATAAAATAATATCACACTCTGGGTAAGCCATAGAAAAGATGTTTATTTTGTTTTTTTATTTTGCCTAAGGTCACAGGGCTACATCATTTTTATTGGCAGAGTCTCAAGATGGATGAGGGTTTCATAAGACAAGAGATGTAGCAAAACTGTCTTTAATAGCAAACTAAATCCTAAGATCACTTATTAACCCATTAAGCCGTTAGTCCACCCATGAAAACATAGCTTCAGTTGTCTCAAAAGTTTCCCTTTCTCCCATATCTACCATGATTTCCTGTCCATTTGTCTTTTAAGTTTTAAAGTATTTAAATTTTTTTAACTTTTCTGGTTTTATCTTTTATTTTTTAAATACATTTTTAAGATTTTAGACTTGTACTCGTATATTACATTTCTAGCACAGTTTCACCTCCCCGCATCCTCTTAGTCCCTCCTTCACCTCTCCTCTGTTCTAACTAAATTCCTTCCATTTCCTTTTGAAAAAAAAAAAAAAAGAATAGAAGTAGCAACTTAGGAGGAAAAGGACCCCCTAGAGCAGGCATAAAAGTCATAGAAACCCCCTACTACTATTGCTGTGGGTCCCACAAGAGAATCAAGCTACACAACCACAAGGCATATGCAAAGAACCCAGCTCAGATCCATACAAGGTTCCTGTTTGTCACCTCGGTTTCTTTGAGTCCATTCAAATGCTTGGTTGATTCTGTAGATTGTGTTCCCTTAGTGGACACTATACTTCTGGCTCCTACAATCCTTCTTAACCCTCATCTGTAAGACGTCACTTAGTCTTTTCTATGGGTCCTTGAATCTGGTCCTATCACCTGCTGGTTGAAGCCTCTTCGATGACAGCTGGGTGAGGCATCAATCTATGAGTACAGCAGAATATCATTAGGAATCATTTTGTTTGAATTCACCTTTCTCTCAACTCCTGGGCCAGAAGGAACCACAAAACAGCAATTTGTTATTATAGGTCATTCATCCTTTCTTACAAATACATTTTAGTTGCTCACCTATGAGTTATTTATTCAGTTTTCTGAATCCTTTATGGTGTTTGTGGTCTAGTAGTTCATTTTGCTTTGTACTAAATGCTTTTTAGCCACGTGTCCATGCATGTGAATAAGCATTGAAATTTCAGAATTAGCACAACACAAATATCATTCTGTTTTTATGCCTGAAGCTTGAAGGTTTCATTTTAATCTAAAATATATTTTGAGAGAGATAAAATTTACTCACTGGAGTTTCCTTCTACAAAATCACTATATCTAAAAACATAAACTAACTTTTATGCTTGCTCATGGTCTCAAGTATTCATTTCTACCTACTCTAAGGATCAGATTATGGGATAACAAGATTATAACCAAGACATTAATGCTTTCTCTCTCTTTTTTCATGTGGCCATATTCTATGTGCAGTATAAGTGGAAATGATGTAGTTTTATCAAAAAAGTAAATACCTGAAGAAAGGAAGAATAGTATAACTATAAAAATAAAAGTAGGGAAGGATATTACAGACCACATAAGGTTTTTTCTTTTTGTATGCCATTCATTTTGGTTAAACCAACCTTCCCTCTCTCCTTTCTCAAATTTTCCAATACCCATTGTAACATTTAAATCAAGTATTCGCCTCATCCCTTTTCATGTTTCCTGTGTTTTTCTACCCCTTCTCATTAATTAATTTTTTATTCTTTTAATTGGAAGAGCACAGCTTTCTACCTAAATTTTTCATACAGACTTTGCTAACATGTCACTCCCCATCTTTCATACCCCTACCCATGTTTGAGCCTTTCCACATGTAGTAATGTCCTTCCCTACTAAAAAGACATTTCTTTTATGATGATAATATGACTTACAAGAAAAAAATGGTTTAGGTATAAAACTTTTGACCCATCAAGATAGGTAATAAAGTATTTTCTCAAATTTGCCAAATATAAATGAACAGGACACTGTGAATATAATTCTTACTTGATAAATGTTCTTATTGGATATATTACATTTGTTGAAAATGGCCCCCAAAGGGAGGGACACTGTTAGGAGGTGTGGCCTAGCTGGAAGAAATATGACACTATGGGGTGGACTTCGAAGTCTCTTTTTCTCAAGCTTCCCTCAGTGTGACAGTCAGTCAACTTCCTGTTGCCTCCAAGTCAAGATATATAGCTCTCGGTTCCAGCACTACATCTGCCTGCAGACCACCAGTCTCTCCTGATGATGATCTCTGAAATTGTAGACAAGCAATTGCAATTAAGTATTTTCATTATAAGAACTGCAGTGGTCATGGTATCTCTTCACAGTAGTAGTAAACCCTAACTAAGACAGAAGTTGGTACTAGGGACTGAAGTATTGCTGTGATAGTGTGAAAGCAGCAGAATACTTTAAATGATAGTAGAAACATGAAAGACAGTTCTGCTAGAATTTATTTGAACTGTTCAGGTCTCACTCAAAAGACGTCGGAAAAGACTTTTAGTATGTTGTCTAGAAATCATTCCTGTGATATTTTAGTAAAGTAAGTGACTGCATTTTGTCCTTGTCTGCAGTCTGCCTGAGGCTAAAGAGTTTCAGATTAATTTCATTGGCTGAAGAAATTTCAAAACAGACTAGTAGAGCCTTTGTCAGATGGAGATTAGTGGTAACTCTAATGAAGATTTATTATTAAAAAGATTCAGCCGCACAGGTTAAACTACCAAAAGTAAATTTGGAAGAGGAAACTAGCATAATGAAGTAGAAAAAAAAAATCTAAATTCTGTAGTTAAGGAGGTAAATGTCTTAAGAAAAAGATAAAGATAAAGGGAGTGGTGACCTCAGGGAAAGATCATACCCAGCTAAGTTTCCAACATGTAGAAAGGGATTAAATAAAAGCATAGAGCCAGGTGTGGTCATACATGCCTTTAATACCAGCACTGGGAAGGCAGGGGCTGGAAAATTTCTTGAGTTTGAGATCAGCCTGGTTTAAAGTCCAAGTACAAGGACAGCCACCCTTAGGCGGTAAAGGAAACAGAAACATTCCTGGCATCAGGACTGTCCTTAGGTTTGGAGGCAACTCCTATAATCCATTTCTTCTATCCTTAACTCTGACACTAGAACCGATGGTCGAAGCTGTCAAATTCAGCTGCTTACTGGAGCTGGAATGTGGTTCCCTTGTTTAATTACATCTTCACCAACTTTCTCTTTTCTTTACTGCCTAAGCTCAGATGCCCTTGAACTTACTCTTTAGGCCAGGCTTTCCTCAAACTCAAAGGCCCTCCAGCTTCTTCTGCCTTCCCAATGCATGTACCACCACAACCCGGTCTAAACTTTTCTTTAATTAGGCAGTGAAGGAAGCCTAACTAAGACAAGGACATTCTTAATTGCTCATATTGTATATGAGCATGGATTAATATAAATGGGCAAATTTAATTTATAAGAGCTAGTGGTACAAGCCTAAACTATAGATTGAATTTTAATAATTAATAAGAAATGTCCATGTTTTTGTGAGTAGGTAACCCCCCAAAAAATCAGTCAAAGATGGTGACCATTCCTGACTTGCCTGTCCAATTTTCTTCATTTTACCACAATTAAACACATTTGTGTCTTGTTTACAATTAGAATCTTGCTTTTATTTCTTTGTCAAATCAATAATATTGTTAGTCATTTTTAAGTGAATTATTTTCAATTTTCATTAAGCTTGTATCATATTGTTTCATTTTCTACACATTTTCCCTTTTCTTTTTGCTGTGCATGTATGCATGTACTTGTGCATGTTCAAGTGTATACACGTATGCATGTGTGTTTGGAAATATCTGAATACATGTGCACACATGCCTATGGAGGCTGGAGGCCATTTTCTAAGAGCTTTGGTATTTTACGCAGTCTGTCACCTGTACCCAGAAATCACCTGCTGTGCTCAGCTGTTTTGCCACAGTACCCGTGGGATCTATCTGTCCCATCTTAGATTATTATATACTTACTTAGATTACAAGCTTATGACTTTTTACAAAAGTGTTTTGGATTGAATTTAGATCCCCATGCTGTGCAGAAAGTACTTTACCGAGTGAGCAGCCTTCCCAGCCTTGGGATTTCATTTTCTGACTACCAATTGACCGCAGAAATGAAATTACTGTAATTTTAAAGAACAAAGTCTGTCCTTGTACTTTATTCATAGAAATGTTTCTATAATTTGCATTTTCTGGAATGGTAATGCAATTATGTTCTGTATAAAGTAATACCTCAATGTTCCTTATATTTTGCTTCTATTTAATGATTATTTTAGACAGTATCTTTAGATTTCTCAGTAGCAAAAGTACTTCACCCTCTCTTTAGCAGAGTGTAAACAAAACACCAGAGCAATCTAAGTTTTCATTCTTATTGCCAATACTTACTCTAGCAGTTTCAATCTATTTTTAATGAGTATTTATAAATAAATATTATAATTTCAAGATTTCTTCTACAGAATGATATGGTCCTGTCTATTGATCTGGATCTATAACCAACCAATTAGTAGGTGGAATGCAGAATATATAAAATTCACTTTTCAATGTTCTCCTCTGCTTAGTGTATGTCTATGTATTGAACTAATGCAATGTTACTGGCTAATTTCACAAGCTAGAAATAACATTAAGAGATTCATTCATGTTAGCTTGCAAGCTTAGGTAAGGATCCTTAGCTTTTCAAAAACTGAAACAGTCAGTTAAGTATACTCGCATATATACATATGAGTATACAAACATAAACCATCAATTATAATGCTTTATAGATCAATGATCCAAAAAGAAGCCTTCTAATAATTACCATACAGTTCATTGAAAATAATCATTATAAATATGTTCAGTCTCCTTTTCTCATGGTAAGGTAAATATACCACTTCCATTGTTTAAAAATACATCTAAAGTTATAGGTTATTAGTAAATACTATTACTTAAATATGTAAATATTGTATTCAATAGGTTATTAGTAAATAGTAAATATATATCATTATATAAATGCACCATTAAGAATTGATATAGTTTACTACTTTAAATATTAAAGCAGATCAATGGGTATGATCTTTCTTTCAGGCTCTTTCTGTCTTTGACCCTGGGTAATTTATTTGGCAATTAGCCTGCGCATGTATACATCACAGCTGTCAACAACTGCCCAAGGAATCATAGAAATGTAAGGAATGCATTGTCCCATTTGTGGATCCCAGAGGACCACTTGTCATAAAAGTCCTTTTGAGCCATCTGTCCCTAGCCTAACTGCACACTGCAGGTAGGTACCACCTGTGTGGCTGGCAAGACAAGAACAGTGAACAGTTTCACAGCATGTTATGTTCCAAGCAAGGTCTAAGCAGTAGCACGGCCTTATCATCCTTGCTTTCGGATTCTGACAGTTTATATGATTTTAGTCCATACTTGCTGCATGTATTCTATACAGTACTTTTACATAAAAATGATTTTATAAGCCTTCTACTTTCTATGTTTAAGAGTGAGTTTCTGTGTTAATTTGGAGGGGGGGGGGAATAATGCGACGAGGCTATGTGTGATCAACATAGAAGTTACAAAGTATTGATAAAGATGAGAGATCAGAGCAGAGATCGTCGATATGCTAGTCTCTTTCATCTTTCATTTAATTCCTTCTCCAGAAATCCACTCAAATTGAGTATCCCATTTTCAGACAAGGGACAATTACTTCAAGCTACTCAAATACAACAGACTTTACTGAACTGGAAGTCACAGTGGCCAGTCAATCTTCCATGCCAAAACAAATTTGTATCCACTAAAAACTGTTTTACACTGGGGCTGAGTTTCCAGATGAGCTTCAGGAAGAACTGGAGACAGTGAGGCCAGGGTCATTAAAACACCAGGAAGCACAGCTGGCATTTTGTCCATTGGCACACAGTGAAATATTCTGTCAGGAAACTTTATTACTCATGTCACCAATCATTTAGGCATGAGTAAATTATGAAAGTAGTTATAGAACTCTAAGGGATTATTGTAAATATTCTATTTCTCTCCTCCTGTTTTAGTAAAAGGCATGCAATGTTGTATATGTATTTGTATATGTGTGAATATCTATTTTCTTTATAAAAATGATCTACTTTCAATTATGTTTCCATGAGTGTCTGTGTGGGGATATATGAACGTGTGTTTGCAGATGCCTACACACCAGAAGTGGTCACTGATTCCCCACAAACTTGAGTTTCAGGAGCTTTTGGACAATCCAATATGGCTTCTGGAAAATGAACTCGGGTCCCCTGAAACAAGAGTGAGAAATTTTAACTACTGAGTCATTTCTCTAGACTGTGTGTGCTTATTTACATTTGTTTCAAGCATAAAAAATATATTTATCCTTTTATATGAATACCTTCAGTATTGTCTGAATACAAAAATCATGCATGAAATAAAATCATAGACAGGACTCTTTGCTCTCCCTCTCAATTGCTAAGAATGTATAATAGCTTAAAAAAACCTTTTCCCATTCTGTAGGTCCTTTGCAATGCAGAAGCTTTTCAGTTTCTTGAGGTTCCATGTATTAACTGTTGATCTTAGTACCTCTGATAATTGTGTTCTGTTCAGAAAGTCTTCTTCTGTGCCAATAAGTTAAAACTCCTCTGTGAGTTTCAATTTATCTGGTTTTATCTTAAAGTCTTTGTTCCATCTGAACCTGAATTGTGTCAAGGGAGGTAAGGAAATATCCATTTGCATTCTTCTACAAGTATCCATCCAGCTTGATAAGTACCATTTGTTGAAGATTCTGTCTTCTCTAGTTTGTAATTCTTGGTTCCTTATCAAAATTCAGGTGTCCATGTGTGTGTTGATTCATGTCTGGGTCTTCATTTAGATTTCATTGATCAGTATGTCTGTTTTTTTCCCAATGTCATGCTGTTTTTACTATAATTGCTTTGTAGTACACTTGAAATTGGGGTGTTGATGCTTTTAGCAGTTCTTTTATTTTTCAGCATTGTTTTAGCTATCTTGACTTTCGTTGTTTTGTTTGTTTCCATATGCATCTGAGCATTGCTCTTTCAGGATCTGTAATAATTTGTGTGATGGGGATTTACATTGACTCTGTAGACTGACTTTAGTTGGATGGCCATTTTTTAAATATATTAATCCTATCAATCCATGAGTATCGAAGCTCTTTCCATCTTATATAGTCTTCAATTTCTGTCTTCAGTGATTTGAAGATATTATTATACAAGTTTTTCATTTTCTTGGTTGAGTTATCCCAATGTATTTTATGTTACTTGAGGCTATAGGAAAAGATGTTATTTTCCTGATTTCTGAGAAACATTTAAAAACATTCAAAACTTTTAGTCATCAGGGAATTCATATAAAAACTATTTTGAGATGTGCTACACCAGTAATATTGCCAAGATCCATAAAAATGACAGTTTGTTCTGGCAAGCATGTTGGGTATGCAGAACACTCACACTTTGGTTATATGACTGTGATCTTATACATCACAATGGAAATCAGTATAGTGGTATCTCAGAAAACCTATTTGAGCTACTACAAGATTTTCTTTCTACCAGTCTTTGGGATATACCCACAGATTTCTATACCCTTCTATAGAAATATTGTTCATCCATGTTCAATGATGACCAATGCATACAAGTCAGAAATTGGACACAGTCTAGATGCCCATCAGCTGGTGAATAGATAATGTAAATATCGCATGCATCCTGTTATCTGTGGATGTTAGATTTTCTTTCTTAAGTAGACAAGCTACTATCCATATAACCACAGATGTTTGTTATAAAGTCGGGTACTATTGGCGAAAAAAGAAACCCATACTGTAGGGAAAGTAGAATATATAGTTATGGAGAAACAGTGGAGATTGGAACAAGAGGATTAAATGGAAATGGGCATGGACTTGGGGTAAGGAGGGACTGCATGGATGGTCAGACAATACTGAGTCATTTGAAGGCTCATCTAAGAACCTACTACAGTAGAAGATTCTTCAAATACATATATATATATACATATATATATATATATATGATAAAATCAAATGTACTTACCAAGTCACAGGGAAGATAAAACCTCTGCTGTACCTCTCTCACCACCAAGAGAAATCTTCAATGCTAGGAATGGTTTATTTCTAATTGAGTTATTTATCCAAAAAGGCCTGATACAAAACTCATAAATTCTCAGGCTTTTCCAAACCTCTTGTAATCTTACTAGAAACTGATAATATGGCCTTATTATTGAAGATAACACCTATATATCTCATTAAACACAAAAATGTGGGCTGTTACCTAACTAGAGCCTCCATCCTTTTTGACTAGTGTTCATGGTACTGGAAGGCACTCTGAAGCTCTTGTAGGAGAAAGCTAAACACCAACTCATCTACAAACCTTTGGATCTATAATTGTAACTTGTCTGCATGATAAACCATTACAAAAGGAGCATCAAGAGTATAGAAGTAACCAATTACTATCTGATTCTTTTTAAAGTCCATTCTATTAAATGAAGCCCCTACCTAGCACTGCTTGGGTCCCCATGAACCTGAGACTAAATAGACAATGGACTTTGTGTGAAACAAAATATCATTGTTCTGCTAAAGGAAGTTAGTATAAAATGATTCCTAAAGACATTCTTCTATACTCATAGATCATTGTCTTATTCAGCCAACATCAGAGAAGCTTCTTAGTACAGAACAGGAGCTAATACAGAGACCCACAAATGGAAAATGTGACTAAAGCAAGACCTTGGAAGACTTAGTCCTAAATGGGATGTCTTCATCCATCTCCTCCCCTCAGGGCTCAGGGATCTCCGAGAGAGTAGAGGAAGAAAGATTGTCAAAGCCAGTGGAAATGGATAACACCAAGGAAATGCTGTGTTACAAAAAACAACAGGACTGTCACACCTAGGAACTCATAGATATTGTGAGAGCATACCCTGGGCTTGCTCAGGTTCAAGTCAAATGGGGTGCCAGTGTAAGTGAACACATGCCCCCCTCCCTAATGCATAAGCTATCCAATTGACAACTTCTGCAAATGAAAAATTGTTTTCTACAAAGGATTCCTCAGAAATAATCTATACTTGAGGGAACCCATGCCCAGGATTAGATGATAAGTATAACACAAATACAATGCTTGTTTGTCTTTTTTTGTTTTGTTTTTAGTGATTTTTTTTGTCTCATAAGGCTTTGTTTGGGTATTATTACTATTATTATTATTCCCTTACTTGTCTTTTGCTTTTCTATTATTATTTCTGATTTTGTGTTTTTTGTCATTTGTGAGTGGTGGGTATGTGTGTGTGTTTCTTGCTTGTTCACTCATTTTTTTCCTCATCTCTATCCTTCTATTTGCTTTGTTTTATTCTGGTTTGCTTTTTATTGACCTGTTTATTTTCTAGGAAGAGAGAAAAGATCTGAGGTTAGAGGAGTAAGAATGTAGGAAGGATATGGGAGGAGACAAGGGAAGGCATACATTGATGAGAAAATATTGTATGAAAAAAGTTTTAATATATAAATACTTTTGTATTTTATAAGTGATCAAAACATATAACAGAATCAAATAGAAACTTTTATTAAATTTCAAGATGTTGTTTTCTTGTGTAATTTGAAACTTAGTTACTTTTAAAATCTTCCCAAAAATGAGATAAATTGACATGGGCAACTCTTGTTTTTTATGTCAGTGTGATTACTATGTGACAACAGAACTGTGCTATTAATGTTTTAATTTATTAAAATTTTTGTTTTAAATATGAAATGAAAAATTTCTCTTGCTGAGCTGTGGTGGCATATATCTTTAATCCCAGCACTCAGAAGGCAGAGACAAGCAGATCTCTATGAGTTTGAGGTCAGCCTCTTCTACAGAGCGAGTTTCAGGACAGTCTACAAAACCCTCTTTTGATAAAACAGACAAAAAAGAAAGAAAGAAAGAAAGAAAGAAAGAAAGAAAGAAAGAAGAGAGAATGAAATTTTTCTCATTAAATTTTAAATGGATCTCCAAATGATTTTAGGATTCATCACAAAGGAAAAACTATAAGTACTTCAGAAGAAATTATGGGCACCAATTGAACTGTAGGGTGAAATTTAGCATTAGTAATCCCAAGACAAATCAACCCCAGATAAGATACCCAAATGATAGTCCTTTATCCCTTATATTACTTTGCTGCCCACCAACTTTAGAAACTTACTCTAATTACAAAGTAAATACTACAGGATGCATGTTGAGACATGTGGATAAAATGACCCACTGGAAACCTCAAATGTGTCAAGATCACAAAAATTTCGATGCACTTGATGTCATTTCCATCCGGATTGAAGGAAACTAAAGAGACATGACAATACAATGCCATGCCACAGCCTAGGTTAGAATAGAATCAGAAGAAAAGGTTAGTGCTAGAACAACCAATGAAATAAAATTTTGATGTGGAATGCAGATTAGATCAAATTTTACCAAATGACATCCTAATTTCATAAATTTTATTATGGTTTAACAAAAGATATTCTAATTCTTGGGAAATTTTAATATTATTTTTTTAACCTTTTTTGGAATGTACAGATAAATAGCACTAAGAAATTTTGCCAAAATGTAGATAAAATGGAAGATTAGGTATGAGAGACAGAACTTTATGGTACTTATACATCTCCTCAAATTTAAGAAGGTAGGAAAAGAAGAGTAAAGCCCAAACTAAAGAAGGTGTGCTAGAAACATACATTATTTACTATTCAGGTACCCATTAAAGCATTAACGAGTGAAGTGTTAAAATATTGAGAGAGCTTTAAATGTTTAATAAACCCAGTTCATTTGTTCGGAAAACTATGAGGTCTGAAGATATGCTCCAAATACTGGATAACTGCAGGACAAATTTATTTGCTTTTAAAGAACAAGTGAGATTATTTTTTTACACAAGCTTTGTTTGTGATGTTTTCCTTCATTTAGTTTCTAGGACCCAGTTTGCTAGTTTTCTAGTAAATTAGTTATGAGTCAAGGTGAATTCAAGCCAGATGTTTTGAGAGTTTAATTCCACCTCCAAATTCCTGCTCTACGCTGTAGAGATTGTCGAAGATCTAATGATCAGTCGAAAATGTCCATTTAAGACTGAGAATTCATGGGTCAGTCTCTAAGCCAAGTGTTTATTTTCTAACTGCTTTACAGTGAAGTTTGGTTAAAAGACTTGGCACAGCGCTCTTCAGTTTAATTTTCAGCCTGACAGAAATGCTGGCCTCAGTGTGTGTGTGTGTGTGTGTGTGTGTGTGTGTGTGTGTGTGTGTGTGTGTAATTTAGTTGCTGTGCTCCTGGAAGTCTATGGAAGATTAATGAATGGTGAGGCTCAGTGGCAGTTGCAAGGGGATGCAGGATGGAGAAAACCAGCCACCATCTGTTCAGAATGTCTTTTGTAGTGCTTTTAAGGAAAACAGTTATCAGCAGGAGACGAAGGCAAACAATGGCTTTAAATATTAATGTTTCTGTTGTTGCAAATGCTGCAATTGTATGCCTAGAATTTTTAACACCTAAGTATCCATATATGATATGGCAGACTTCATTGTATATTCAAATCACTTCTCCAAAACAGGATATTGCCAATAATTTGACATTTTTGCTAATATCTCCTCCTAGGAAAAATATTCAAGAAACAATGAATGTTAAATTTGAAGAAAAACTCAACAAGTAATCTATTTCCTTAGTACAAATCTCTATCCTAAAAACCTTGTTTCTGACAGTGTTGTACAATGTATACAATATGCAATAATTACACATGAATATTCCATTATTTGAAATTATAACTCATTATTTTCAAAAGTGATGTTTTCAGTTGAATAGTAATTAAACTTTATGCTCACTCAGTATATCTACATGGGTACTCTTCTAACTCTAATAGAAAACAAATCACCCAGGGACATTCATTTAAGAATGAAGAGTCTATTTCTGTGATTCTGTGCTTGGATATGACCTACTGAAATTTTAAAAACAATTCCCAGGTGAAGCCAATGCTATTGGCAACAAGACTCAAGTTTGGCTCATAACCATAGAGATCTATTCTTATAGTTTCCTTTGATGTAAAAAAATGAGTGGATCAATCATAAATACTAAAAATATGATTGTTACTTGACTGTGGTTGTCTACTTAGTTCTGTCTTTATAAGGGTCTGATGAACCCATCCATCACATGGCACTGTTGCTGGTGATGATAATGAGGATGAGGAGGATCACAAAACTTCAATAACTGATGAAATGTCATTAAAACTAACATCACATTATCCACCAGCAATTGGTATTTTCACCAATATATATTACTATATCTGGAAACCTAAAATACACATGCAAAACTCAGATATTTTATCTGAATGTATAATCCCACTTGCTAGTTTGTTTGCCTGTCTGAATCAGGCCCACGAGTTTTATTTTAGAGTATACCTGCTGAGTAGATTCCTTCATCTTTTTATGTATAAAATGTATCCATAATCCATGTCCTTGGATTTCTGTTTTGTATTTGTGTCAAGTGGAGCAATAAATACCTATAAAAATGCATAATTGGAAGGGTAACATTAAAGTTAGGAGTTTATATTCAGTTAAAGTGCACTTTAGAAAACCTATTGACTAATCAAAACACAGAATTTTCAATAAAAACAAAATGCTCATTTTTTCTCCTAGTTTTTGTTGCAGTAACATAATGATTAATTTACTTGAGGGTCTTGGGAAAAATGCAGTTGATTCCACTGTTTAATATTTGGGGAAGAACTGTAATTGTAACAAATATGAGTGACTGACCCGTCATATTGTCCACCACATGCAGAGTTCATTCCTGAGATTACATGTCTGAGGGCAAAGGGAATGGGAAACAATCAGGGAAACAGAGAGTCAAAGCACACCTAATACTTATAAAGGTTGCAAGATAAGTTCTGAAGGTATTTCTCATACCTTCTTCTGAAATTTCAAATATAACTTGTACGTTTAATTTAGTTGACCTTCTCTTCCCTGTGGGAGTCATGTTCTACCACACTCAGCAAATTCCGGGTTTTGTTTTTTGTTTGAGTTGTGTATCTTTGTGTGTGTGTGTGTGTGTGTGCTTGGCCACTTCAAATCTTTCCTTTTCCTTTTCTTGTGTAAGCAAATTCTTCCTGTGATTTATTCAAATGTTTGATCAAACTTCGCACAGACTTGGATAAGCTAAAGATGTAGTGTACTAGTTATTAAGACATCTTCGTCCCCACTGAACAAATCCAAGAAACTCTTCTCCTTGCTGTAGAGGAACTTGTATATGATGAGGATCATTTAAGTGGTACAATATTAGGATTATTAAGTCCACATTACTACAATTGTATGAGGTCCCTATATGAGACAATATGCTTTCCATGAACTTTTACATGGTTTAAATTCTACCGAATGGCAGAAAAGATAATAGCATATGAGCAAAATATTACTACATATTTACCTTTAAAATATGCAGTTTTTATTTAAAATGGTCATAAATAGAAGTTAAAAATTGAAATCATATTAAAAATAATGAAAATATATTACAGTCAGAATTTCTGGAACTCTTGAGATGGCTCAGCAGGTAAAGACTTTTGACTCTCCATCCTAGCTACCTGGTGGCAGAAAAGTACCAGGTCTCTAAGTTGTCCTCTGACCTCCACACATATAATCTGGTACATGCAAGTACACATGCCCACACACGGAATACATGCACAAAGATAGTCATTAAAAAATACTCAGCAAATCTTTGCTAGAAAAACATGACATAAGGAAGAAGTTTGGCCTAACAATACATTTTAAAAATTATATTATTAGTTATATGAGATGTTAGCAGTGCTTTGTAAATTAAATTTACTTTTTTCTTCCACAGTTTTATAGAAAAGGGGTTGAGGTAGAATTCTAAAAACTTTGATTTTCATATTTATACATATATTTTTTAATAGAGCTTTTAAAATGTACTTTTTAATAAATTATTTTACAATAAACTAACGGGCCTTTTAAAATTATCATCAAAGAAAAAAATTAAATAATTCAAGCTACAACAAGCAAAGAATAATGTCAACATTCCAAAAACTTAATGCATTTTTTTAGTTAAGCAGGGTGTATTCTATTCTGTAGAATTTTAGATTTGAAACAGAATGAGGGAAGCAAATCATTTCAATGACTGACTTTTCTCAGCGAAGATCAAATTCTTCTCACTGTGTTAGAAGCATTATTCCAATTTCTACTGGTTAATGGTTGTACAAAACTCAGATCTTTCCTATGTCTAGAAATTTGACATTTATAGTTTTTATCAGTCTATAAGTGTTTTCTGTGGCTTTTCTGGTTGGGAAAATACTCCCTAACCTCCTCACCCCCACCCACCCCCACACTTGTGCTTAGCTTACATGAAAACACTGTTTGACCATGTCACTGGCTGATGAATGGATGGTGTTCTGTCTCACTCATTATTAGCCTGAACACTTCAAAGAAACCATACATTGTGTACATGGTACCTGTGTTAGCAAAACTGATTCAATGTGATATTTAAGTTAATTGCTGTATTCTTTTGGGATGTTCGACCTGATTTCTTTTTCAGTTGGTCAGATAGTGTAATGGTTTCTCTTAATGAAACTGCTCACATCAAAAAATTTCCAGTAAAAATAATTTAAACAAATTATAAAAAATAAATCAAAAACAACTTAAAATAGTTGTCATTCTTTTATGCTGAAAAGGTATTGGAAAAAGAGGCCAAATAAAATATATTTTAGTTTCATTATACTTTCTTGTAGGATTGTGTTCACTTGGTTTCAGGTAATGTGAAGAACACATAACAAGAAATATACTAGTTTTTTTTTACTTTACATTTCAAACAAGAAAATGTGTTGAACAATAGTTGAATGAAATGATACAAAACCCTAAAATTATAAGAAAGAAACTGGTTATTATAAACAGTTTAGCTAACTCATGCTGTCTTAATCTTTAGTGAAAAGCAAGAAGTAATCTCTTTCTGCTTCCAAGCTTCCAAAGACTGGTTCATCATGGTGTATCCCTCTGGAGAATATACATTTGTTTGAAGTCACACATTATCAGTAATTTAAAAAAATCCTTTATTTCCAAAGGAAAAGATGTTTGCTTTAACACCTACAATCAGTGAGTATGTTTTCTTTCATAGCAAAATATGATTATAAATAAGGACCTGAGGTCCTTAAAGATTAATTGGAATTAACAACATGGACCATATATGACTACATAAATCCTTAAAAGCAGAGAACCTGATCTTTTTATGGACATACATGAGATCATTGCATAAGAAGCATAAGAAGCAGTTGCTGATTCTGAGATGAAGAAGACTAGGAACATGGAATAGAACTTTGCCAATGTCCTGAAGGATGAAAATGTTCCTACCTCGGGACTTTCACAAAGCAAGGAAATAATGCCAGTATCTTACTTTAGCTGGGGTTAGAGTTTTTGCTCTGGATTTGTTCTATATTAAATGATACATTTATTTTGTCTTTTTTTTTTTTTTTGGTTTTTCGAGACAGGGTTTCTCTGTAGCTTTTTTAGAGCCTGTCCTGGAACTAGCTCTTGTAGACCAGGCTGGCCTCGAACTCCTCTGCCTCCCGAGTGCTGGGATTAAAGGCGTGCGCCACCACCGCCCGGCTTTATTTTGTCTTAAACTATTGTGTTTACTCATATATTATGGCTTGAAAGAGAAATGATATAATTCAAATTTACTTGTATGCAGTCAGAACTCTTAGATTTTAAGTTTCATTTTGTGGCTTATTCAGCCTTTGATGTGATTTCATGACTTCAACATGCCAGCAGACTGAAGCCAGATTAGGACATCCTTCAGTATGGAATTGTCTTTGGCTTCCTGACAATTAAATTTTGTTAGTGAACATTTGCCAGTGTGTTGGTTTGATTGAGATTATTCCCCATAGGCTCTGATTTTGGTGTTACTGTTAGTGTAAGTTTAGAAAATGTGCCCTTGCTAAAGGAAGTATCTTACTTGAGGAAAATAGTGAACTTTCAAAGCCTTCCACAGTTCCCAGTACATTCTGTTGGCTTTCTGGTAGTCAGTCATTCAAGATGTGAGCTCTTAGCTTGCTGTTTCAATTGCCAAGCTTGCAACCTCTGTTTGGTCATTGTGGCTTCTTATCCATCTTGGACAATTAGCTCAAAAAAACACTTCCTCTAATAAGTTGCCCTGGTCATGGTGTTTTAGTCCATCAATAGAAAGGTAACTCACACAGGGACAATACCACAAAACTGATACAATGATTCTTCATACAATATTTTCTCTAATAGAGTATAATTTTGATTTGTCCATTATCGATAAAGCTGTCTCTGACAACTCGCACCATGTACTTTCTGTAAATCTTTTCCAAATGTAAAGTTACTATTTTGTTCTATTGGTAAGTTATTTGTTCTATAAAAAGTAACTTCAGCCACATAACGAGCTTGATTTTAGACTATCCAAGTACAGAAACTTAGTTTATTCTTTAAATCAAGATTTGCTATTGTTACTATAATTATTCATTTAAATGTCTCTTCAATGGACATCCCTTTTTTTCCCTTTTTTTTTGGTTTTTCGAGACAGGGTTTCTCTGTAGCTTTTTTAGAGCCTGTCCTGGAACTAGCTCTTGTAGACCAGGCTGGCCTCGAACTCACAGAGATCCACCTGCTTCTGCCTCCCGAGTGCTGGGATTAAAGGCGTGCGCCACCACCGCCCGGCTTGGACATCCCTTTTACTGATATTGGAACCTGACTTGCATCATCTTTATATAAAGACAGTCTCATAACATTGTTTAAGCTCCAATATTCCATACTAGCGTATTCCAGAGTTTCTTCTTATGGTACCTTTCACATTGTCTGCCTGTAATATTTATTACCACCCCGATCCTTTACCAAGACACCCAGATTCTTGGCCTGTGACTCTTGACCATCATCACTTCTTTTTCTTTTCTTTTCTTTTCTTTTTTTTTTTGGTATTTTCAAGACAGGGTTTCTCTGTGGCTTTGGAGCCTGTCCTGGACCTAGCTCTTGTAGACCAGGCTGGCCTAGAACTCACAGAGATCCGTCTGCCTCTGCCTCCCAAGTGCTGGGATTAAAGGCGTGCGCCACCACCGCCCGGCCCATCATCGCTTCTAAATCTAAGTTAATTTTTTGTTTTTCTCAGAACCCAGTGATTTAACTTTATAAATATATTGGTCACAACTACTGAGATGTGCCACAATATTGTGGTGTCAGTTGTGAAATGCCATGCATAGAAACTAGACTGATAATGATTCTGTCTGTCCTGGCTGGTTTTTCATTAATGTGACAGAAGCTAGAATCACCTGAATGGAGGGATCTTCAACTGAGAAAATGTTTCCATAAGATCCAGCTATAATGCCTTCTCTTAATTAGTGATTGATGAGGGAGGACCCAGTCAGTCCCTAGTTGGTGGTGATATCCCTGGCGTGGTGGTCCTTGGTTCTGTAAGAAGGCAGGCTGAGAAAAGCCACAGGAGCAAGCTAGTAAGGAGCACCCCAAGCATGGGTTCTGTATCAACTCTTGCCTCTAGCATACTGCTCTGTTGAAGTTTTGGTCCTGACTCCTTTGCTGATGAATAATGCTATGGAAGTGTATGCTGAACCTCCTCAAGTTTCTTTGGTCATGGTGTTTTGTTCCAGCAATAGTAAACCTAACTAAAACACTGTCAAAAGGATCACCCACAAATTTGATCATTCACACACTGTACAAAGTTAGAACAGAGTACTCCAAACGCTCAAATAGAATGAAAACATTCAATTCTAGGAAATGACATAATTAAATCAGCAAAACTTAAGATAATGGTTGACTTTGTTACTTTAATTAAAATGTGACTATATAGAGGTAGTTCATAAAGAGTTGGGAAAGAGTGATTTTAAATATGTAAACACAGTATTTATATATGAACTTTTCAAAATATACAATAAAATATGCAAATATGCAACCCACAAAATAATAAGTGAAATCAAAAGTTGAAATGAGAAGTATGTAAAGTGTGAGCCATACATTTCTGATTGAAATATAAACCATCCAGCTGACTGTAGAAAATTATTTTATATTTTCTTCATTGTGAAAGTAAACAATATATATAGTAAGATTTGAACATTATTTCATTTATTTCATTTTGGATTTCAGTATCATAAAGATAGAAATGCCTATTTGAATTATAAATAAAAGGAGGTAATGTATTTAAATATCTCAGCCAGTAGCTTCCAAATACTTATGGTATTTCAAATACTTATGGGAAATTCACCTATGTTGAAAAACGAAGAGAACAGCATAGGCACACACTGAATGATCAGTCTAATTACAATATACTGATTATAAAGTTGTTTTTACAAACAGGATGTTTGGTTTCCTGTAATCTGCTTGATAGGCACAAATTATTTTCTTTTATAGCTATCAACTTATAATTGAATAAAAGTAGATTTTCCTTTGGTATCAGAAGCAAAGCCAAAAAGTAAGTCCTATTGTTCTTTGTATTAAGATCCACAGTGGTCATCTGAACACAGATTTAGGAACTTTGAGAGTTTAAAACCTGAGAAATGAGAAACTGGAAAATCAAATTTGTGATTTCCATGGCTTCATTTTAGTAATGAATCCCATATTACCAAGTCTTACAATCACTGTAATGTCTGTACTTTTAGGAATAAATCTATGTTGCCTCTAAATATCTCTCTATTAAATTGTAGTTAGATTTTTCTTCACCCAGTAGAAAAAAAAGTCAAATATTTTCCTTTCTTCTATTAGTCTTTCCTTTCTTCCATTGTTCCCTTCATCCCCTTTTACCTGTTCTTTTTTCCTTTCCCTTTCTTTTTCTTTTTTCTTTCTTTTTTTTTTCTGAGAAGGAGTCTTACTTTGTAGGTCATGCTTGTCTCAAACTTATAATCCACCTGCTTCCACCTCTCGAGTGCTAAGATTGCAGGTATGTAACAAAACACTCCGAATGTCAGATTCCTGGCAAGGGCTTGCATTACTCACTGAGTAAACACTTCAATAAGAATGAAGATAGAGTGGGTTTGAAAATGTGAGTGCTGTTCATTCCAGAAATGAAGCCAGAATGAAAATGTAGGATCAATAGAGTAGAAGAATCTGATCACTATCACACACACAGCAGTCAAAGCATTACAGTGACCTTACAGACACTATGGGCATCTCTGCTGATCATAGTCTCTGCAAATTGACAGTGCTAAGTAGTACTAATGTAGCAGGGATTTAGAGGCAGCTTTTGGTAAAGGGCACTGACTCTTCACTGCCCAGTAGACATCTGATAGGTAACTAAAAGCAGGGTAAAAGCTTAGCGTCTCAACCTTCACTCTGATTCCTGATACCTTCAACTGAGTCAGATGCCTGTTCAACTCTACATGTAGACATGTTAATGACTTAAGGAATCCCTGTCTAAAAACTAACACTACAAGGTCGATAATACTGAATTCCACTGAGCTCTTCTCACCTATTTCTAGACTGTAGACACGAAGATTCCAGTAAGAATAAATCTCTGATAAAGGTCACCCTTAGCTGGGACAGTTATCCTATAATGGGGTAAATATCAGATGCTTAGAAGTTCAGTTGCTTTTTGAGCAATGATAATTATCTAATAGTTAGCATGACCTCCTAGAACCTGAACCAAATAAGAAATACCCAGACCAACATGATGAAAACTGCTTGGCTGAGTGTTTCTGCTATGCCATGCACCTTGCCTTTTTTTCCCCATTTATATAACCCAAAAGCTCTTATGGGTAATCTCAAAGTCAGGTCTTAGGACACTACAGCCCCCTGCATTCTAGTGTGACCACATTAAATAATGAATTTCTTTCTTTATCACTCATATCTCTTATTGCCTTCTTGCTCTGCCCAGTCCAAACATGGTGGAAGTCCATTTACCACCTCTGCAAGCTGTGCACATTGCCCCAGTTCCAAGTATGCTGTGAGTCTATGTCAAACCATTAAGGAGTTTGTAACATGGTACTTACAAACCCCATTTAAAATGCTTGGTCTTTCCTGAAAGAGCCAATAGTCGCACTGGCAGCACAGCCCAGAAAGCCGGCATTTCAAAACCACAACTTTTTTCTGCTACTGCTGAATCAGGAAAACCTCCCTTAATGGAACCATGCTTGCTTGCTTTTAGCAAACAGAACCCACCCAAGAAAATGCTGCTACCAAACCATGCTTAACTCTGTTCTTTTGTGCTTAGAATTCTTTTTCAAGCTTTCTCGGGTTTTACGTGGATTTTAGTTGGCCATGTTGGCATGCTAAATTTTATTAAGGAGAGCTGTTTGTTTGTTCCTGACTGCCCAGATGCTCAGTCCCAAAATAATCACTCAGAAACTATATTAATTAAAACACTGCTTGGCCCATTAGCTCTAGCTTCTTATTGGCTAACTCTTACATCTTAGTTTAACTCATGTCCATTAATCTGTGCATCAACATGAAGTCGTGGCCTACCAACAAAATTTCAGCATGTCTTCTCTGGCGGAGGCTCCATTGCTTCTCTCTAATTCCTCCTTCTTCCTCCCAGCATTCAGTTTAGTTTTCCCCACCTAGCTCTGTTCTGCCCTGCTATAGTTCCGAAGCAGTTTCTTTATTCATTAATGGTAATCCCAGCATACAGACAGAAATCCCACATCAGTTTTCCTTCCCTATAGCCTATCACAACCATGAACTCCTCAGTAAGGATGTAATCTAGAGTACATCTCCATCATCTATGGGGAGTTTTGGCAGGTTTTACCTTGTGAAGGTCCTATTTAGGTATCCACATCTGCTGTGATAGTTTGAGGACAATAGCCATATGTCTTTTTAGATTACTATTGCTGTGATGAAATACAAACACCATGACCAAGCAGCTTGGATAAAACAGGATTTATTTAGCAGTAAGGTCACATTGCAACTCATCCTCAGAGGAAGTTAGGGCAGGAATTCAAGCAAGGCAGGAATCTGGAGGGAGGAGCTGATGCAGAGCCCATGGAGGAGAGCTGCTTACTCACTTGCTCCTCACAGCTTTCCAGTCTGATTGTTTATCTACCAACCCCTAATGGGCTGTGCCCTCCCCCATAAATGACTAATTAAGAAAATGTCCTGTAGCCTGCCTACAGCTGGATCTTATGGAGGCATTTTCCCACCTGAGACTCTCTCATCTCTATGACTCTGGCTTGTGTCAATTTGAAATAAAACTGGCCTGGACACAAGACCATATCCAGAAGACAGTGCTCCACAACATTCCTCCCCATTCTCTCCCCACCCCATTTCTTCTTTTACTACTTCTCCTCTTCCTTGATGTTCCCTGTGCCTTGGGTTGGTCATATTTTAATAGAGTGATCCCACTTAGTCTCCTATTTTTTTTTAACATTTTGACCTGATATGTATTATTCTTCATTGACTGTTGTCTACCGCAAATGCAATACTATCTGACTGAGTTTGAGAATAGACTAAGTCTATGATTACAAGGACATGCTTTTCTTACAGGGACCCAAGTTCAATTCCAAGCACTCTGGGTAAATTCTACTGTGTTGAGGGGCACCCACAGCTGCGTGAACATACATACACCTAATTAAAAATAAATTAAAAAGCAATTTCAGGAATACAAGTTTTAGCAGTGAGGGAGGAAGTATTCTGTGTGGTAAATGATCCTTTTGCCAGCTTCTAGTTTTCTCTGAACTATCTTCCACATGCCTTTAAAATTCAAGCCCTATAGTCATCACTTCCTTCTTCCGATCTTCAAAGACTTCCCCAAAGGACAAAACCCAACTAACCTTGAGAACGTCTGTGCTCCTTTTTCTGTTTCCCTTCAGCTATTTCTCACACACTTTCTGGAAGCCAGTCTCAGCAAGTTGCTTATTGTCTTCTGAATGCATTTTATGTGCTATCCTCTGCTGGAAACAATGCATTTATTTACATGAGGAGTGTACGTCCATAGGAGAAACAGGGATTCCCACACAGCCCCTTTGTGAGTCCTTCCAGTGAACACAGTGCTTGGTGATTTCCCCTCTTTGGCTCTGATAATTCTAACAGTGCTGCTGTGATTATGCATGTGTGCATCTCTTCCAGTACTGTGTAAATTCCTCTGAAAGAGGTGCTGCTACCTCTGACTCTCCAGTGGCTTTCTGGTACAAATGTTTTCAAGGAAGAAAGAGTGAGCTACAAGAAAAAGAAGTGTGACAAATATTTCAAACAAATACAAATTAGAGATGAATGAGAGCATTAAAAAATGAACATTTAGATACTTGATACTTTTCTTAGAACTAATCTATTTTCCCTTAAAAATCACATTCTCCATCCCATGTGTGAAGTCTAACTATAAGGGGAATTTGATGCTATTTTGTAGTGATTTCAGTGACCCTTTTTAAATATGTGATTTTATGTTCTGT
Source organism: Arvicola amphibius (assembly GCF_903992535.2). Lineage (NCBI taxonomy): Eukaryota > Metazoa > Chordata > Mammalia > Rodentia > Cricetidae > Arvicola > Arvicola amphibius. The sequence continues at coordinate 22,184,778 of NC_052059.1, forward strand.
ATAAAATCTCTTCATGTCTTTATATTGGAGATTGGTTTACTCACCAATTTAACAATCGAGTAACATGTGTTTTATTTTATTCCCCTGCATATTTTTAAGACTTACCCTTTGTTATTTTTTCTTTCTGTGTTTAGTTTCCACATATGACATCAAATGCTGTTGATATTGTCATTTTGCACAAATAATGTGAAATCATTGAATTCATATATTCAGTACCAAGTCCCCTGTAAAATACGATAGAAATGCTGTTTTTGTTTTAACACAATAGATAGATACTTGAGCAAACATGACCTTTTCAAGTCCTCGGTTCTTCTAGTTCATGGCTGTGATTTAGTTTTGCATACTACACCTGCTGAGTTTCTAATGCAAACCATCACAGTGTGTGGTCCCCACTACTATAAACATGGAATCTCTCTCCTTCTGATATCGGATCTTTAGCACTGATTATGATTCTTTGTCAGCTCAAAGCTGTCAACATTGTTCTCAAAGGGCTGCAATCTTAGCTAAAGGAAACACTGATAACTAGTAATGGAATTCCAAGTGGACCCATAGTATCAAATGAAAAGAAAAGACAAAAGAGAAAAAATTGTGTTTCTCTTCCTGCTCACTGACAAGAACAAAAAGGTCTGAGTGATTTCCTGTTATCATGTTACTAAAAAAACCCAACATGCTTTTAATGAAGCATTTGACATCGTTTTTAATTTTTTTCTACTTTTAGCCTAGCAATGTCCTAAATATAAACCATGTGAAGCTATTTTCTTGCTTAATCCCCCTTAACACATTTCCTTTTTCATATAAAGTGATAAAGTGATAAACTATGCAAACATTCTATTGCCTGATTACCCAAAAACCTTGCTAATTTACCAAGGTTAGCAGAAATGGTGCGTAAAGTATATTGTTGGTTGCGCATGATTGAAAGGTGCAGAAGCAGCACTAGGCTATGTATTTCACACTCCATAAACAAAATGGAGAAACACAGGAGAAAGGTGCAATATTTATCTAATCTAAATTCAGGCAACATCAGTATCTTTGATCTTTATTAGGTGAAATCACTGCCTCTTCAAGAAATGACCAAATCATTAACCCAACAAACCAGTTGATGAGCAATAGTGACATATGAATATTGAGTAAGCAACATTTCTGAGGCAATAGGAAATAATTCTGCACAGTTGAACAGAACTGCAATGACTTAGAGATAGCTCTAAAGTTTTATTTCTTTTACATTTATTTATTCATTAATGCAAAAAATTTTGAGATTCCATCTGGGCAAAATGCTACAAAATGGCATACCAGTCATAACTAATAGTTTCTGATATTTTGAAGCAGAACTAACTGCAGAGTTTTGAGGAAAGAGCTAACTACAAAGATAAATGAACAAAAACAGCATTTCTGATATGTGTATCAGTAAGAACAATCTCAGTCATAACAAGTGTCATCCAAGTTTCGAATACTTTTCTCATTAATATAAATTCACTATGGAATTAACACTAAAGATAAAAATAGTATTTCTCATTCACGAACATTTTATCTACAAAAGACCAAAAAAAAAAAAAAATCCCATTCATAGTTTTCTGGCTCGGACATGTATATAGTGGACAAGCATAGATACGGAAGGGACAAGAAAATTCTCAGACGCTTATAGGACAATTAGGTTGATATACACAATAGTAAACAAGATAGTATTTTGTCCCAAGGTGGAAGGTGAAGAATGATACCTAAGTTGCCTGCTGACATCCATACGCAAGCCATGCTACCTTCGCCCATATGAAAGCATGCATGCAAATGTACACACAAACACATACAAACACATCTCATACTTATAGTCTTAAACAAGAAAAGAAAAAATATGTAAAAAATTTTAAAACTGAAAAAAATTGTCAAATTTATAGAGACGAAAAGAAACTGATAATTGCCAATAGAGGAGGTGGGGGTGTATGTTGGTATTACAGTTTTCGAGAGTACAGATTTTGAGTTTTACAAAGGAAAGATTCTCAAATACCTGTCATATGCTCAACATAGTGCATACCCCAGAGTGCTCATCTTCAGTCTTTATTGGAACAAACACACTAATCACCTGCTTTCTTATTGCATTCAAATGCATGTTAATATCGTTAACTACTAGTCACAGAAAATTTCAAGTTATTGTATTCTCAGAGTTTGAGTGTAACTGGTGCAGCTCTAGGAAAAGAAAACTGATAAATGGATTTTAAAGACAACAAAATAGGTCTGTTTCATTAGTGTTTTTTTGCACATGCAAATGTTTCTGCTACAGTTCTTGCAACTAAGCAGGGTCCATCCACCTTGCCACTTTCTAATGTTCAATTTTAGTAAAGTTGACTATTGGGAGATATTGATTAGAAAGTATAGAAGTTGTTTTTGACATACATATTGGCTCTCTGAAGGATGCTTTTAGTTCCTGGAGTTTGCCACAATATATTTGGGAAGTCAATAGGACTTTGACCACTAACCTCAGAGACACACTTGGGTCATTACTTCACTTAAAATCTTACTGTACAAATCCACACCCCACCTGCCAAGAGCACACAAAACTTCAAGTGAGCAGAAGCACACAGAGGATAGTTTGGGTGGAAAAGTTTGAGTGACAAGCATTAGCACCGAGTTCCCTGGACCTTCACATCCTCAAATTATTTCAGAATTTTCTCAAAATATGGAAATAAATATGAACCACTTTTTCCGTCTAGTTTCCATGTTTATGTTTACATTCTCCGACAATTGCATCTTATAGCAATGTGAACAGTCAGTTTCAGCAAATTAGCTCGTAGGAAGACTTTTGTCATAAAGTAGAATCTAGGACACTGCTACATTCCATAAGCTGCCTGATGAGGAGAGTCAACAACTACTGGTCAGCAAGATTTTAATAATGTGGCTGCAATCAGGAAACAGAGGCAGGATGCTTTATTTGATCTCCAGCTAGGTGTGAAGAGCTGTATGAAGGATCAAAATCTTGGTTTCTACTTTAGCTTATGAAACTGACCCATAGTTCCATGAAGGTCTTCCTCACCTGAAGCATTCAGAGACTCAAACCCTTGTAGATTATCTGACCCATGAGACTGGGTTGTGGAGTGGAAGCCCCCCTCTTGATTTTAATATAGATTGTCCATGTAGGGTTCTGTAGGAGGCCACATAAATGTACTCAAGCCATTGATAGTTGATTAATTCTCAGATATCAGGTAAGTGATGGGCTGCATGACAATTCATGTCTTATGTATGATTGTTCATGTATTTATGCAGCTGTTTGGCAAATTCCAACTATGTTATAAGCAGTACAAATACCAAGATGAAGACTATCGGCATTAAAAGATATAAAAATTGGCAGACAATTTCAACACAGATTGTGTTTGGACTATAATAAAAGACAGATTTTCAGCCTTTGAGAATCATAAATGAGTATGGGGATTGGGATTTGATGGGAGACATGCTTTTTCTGACAGAGTGCCCTTCTCACTGATAAGTGTTATTCTCCCAGAATGCATTATGAGTTTTACTAATTTTGCATTTTTTAGTCAAAAATGTTTAGCCATCTATTTATATTCATGGATATATTTCTCTTTATATGTTTAATAATTATGATTATTTGTTTCTGAGGATGCTTATCAAGTGTTTGTGTTTTCTATAATATTCTATCATACTTCCTATTACTGCTGGCATAGCAGAAGTTTTCACCTAGAATGTTGTTTTACAGACACTGCTATTTTCCAGTCCATCTAAATACTATCAATAGTAATGTGTCCTATCTTACCATGTTCTGGTTGACTTGTGTTCTGCCCCTTATTTTATTTAATGCCTTGATAAATTTGTCAGTTTTATTTTCTGTTTCACACAATTTTACAGTTGTGTTTCTCTACTGTTTCTGTTTTATTGATTTCTTCTTTAACAATTATTTGGCTTTCTTCTTCCTTCTGTTCATTTTAGCACACATTTTCAGTGTCTTGGAGAAAAATTTTTCCATTCGTTTGAGATTTTTTTCCCCTTAATTTCCTTTGAATTCTCTTATTCATTTGATTTCAGTGAGTTCATTACCTTTCATATTAAATAAATATTTGATATTAACAATGCATTACTCTGCTGACGCTTTAGCAATACAAATTGACTTCTTTTCTTAGTGTTTGCCGTGAGGTTTCGGTATTTCTCTTAATTGGTCTGACGCACATTCAAATAATATTAACTAGTGAAATACACAAACTTGATTGCAATGTACCTGCATTTCTTCCGTTCTCATTTGGAATTCTCTGAAACTAAAGGTGTTGATAGTTGTGAATAAATGTCACTCAGAACTTGTGACAAGCCCTATGTCCTGAGTTCTCTTCTAATACAAAGCCTTAAGAGACTACTATAAGAGATGCCTTCCTAACATCCACACTTCAGTTACGCCATCAATGGGGTTCGTGCTGCTGAGAGGAGAATTTGTGAATGACACCCAGTGGCTCCACAGCAGTCCTCATAGTGCAAATGCAGCTTCCATTCCACTTGTGACATACGGAACTTTAGTGCATTTCTGCAGCTCAGTCAAGAGCACTATGAATAGGTTTTGGCTTCAACTTGGAGAAAGACACACCGTCTCCAGCTCCTTCTAATCACAGACACCTGCCTGAGTCTCCTCAGGTTCCCAGGCAAATGCTGCCAGTTTCATTATGCCAGCTCATTCTTTCCTCTTGTCCTGAACCTTCCACTTTGGCTTGCTTTTGTACAGTGACTAAATATAACTCTGGGATATAATAATTTTTAGTTTAATGGTAATTGTTCTTTAAGTCAAAATTTCTCTTCTAGAACAACTGTTTCCCTCATACAAACATTATTAGCTAAAATTCAAAAACAGAATACTTTGTTGTGTGGCAATACATTATTTCAAAACAGCAAAGTATGTATAATTATATAATTATATACCTATAATCCTATAATTCTCTGTTGTAGGTACATGACTATAAAATAATTCTTTCCCTTCATTTTCTCTGTACATCCCATAGATACTACCCTGTCATTTTAATAAAGTGACTTGGCAGAATATCTTCTTGGTAACAAGTTATACATTCAACTCAGGGACAATGTTTGAGGTGAAGTAGAATTAGTCATCTAGATTAAGTTATGAGTTGCTTTTGATATGCACAGCAAGAGACCTAAGATGGAAATAAAATGCAGTAGGCAATCTCAGAATCCAGACTCTTTTTCTTAAGTGTTATTACTAATGGCTTTCCTATTCCTAAGTATGTTCATAAGATCTCGTTTTAGGGATAATTTGAAAACACCAGCATGCACATAAATTAATTTGATATGTGAAATAAAGTTCCATTTATTTTTCTATCGTGTGCACACTTCACATATAGAAATTATAGAATCCCAGTTTTTAGTAAATACGGTGGACTGTATCTGCTTAAGGAAGAGCCCTTGCTCACAATCGTGGATAGAGTTATGCATGTTGTGAACATCAGATGTGGCGGAGAGACCTGTGTGTCTACTTTTTAGCTGTTTGTTTATTTTTAAATTATTTTAACTCAAACATCACACAGACACATACAAATATATTCTACAGACATTGTAGAATAACTAAATACGATTAGACATATCTGTATTTTCAAAGATGTTTTATTTTCTGCAGTAAAATGATCTAAGATCAGTTCATGTAACTTTTGAAATGCACCGTAGATTACTGTTCGTCATCCTATTGCGCAGTGATAGCCCCTGGCTCTTATTATCACCATCTTATTGGAGTTTGTACCCCCGTCAACCTTCCACATGTGTCCCTCCGCCTCCATTTTCCACCCCAGATTTTATTTCTTATTTTTGACACTAAATAGCCTTTAGAGAGAAAGGAATGAAGGGAAAATCTTGGGAATCCTCTCTCAAACTTCATAGAATTAGGTTGAAGACTCTGAAATAAGCAGCTGGATTTGGATTATGTTAAAGTAAACTGTGATAATACAGATTTATCTCCTTTCATCCACTTCTTAAAGACCAGAAAATACACTACCAGTGAATTTAGAATCTGAAACAATAAGAACTAAGAGCATCTGGCTATTTTGCAGAGGATCTGTCCAATGTTCCTATGTGTTCTTCCTGCAGAGACTTCAAGCATCCTTTCCTTATGTGTGGTGTGGTTTTTTTTTAAATGGGCCAACATGAGTCTCATTGCTTTACATGCACAATGGATAAACACCATAAGCTAGTTAAAGTTTTTAATTTGAAAAATAAGTTAACATTATATCATATAATTTATGGGAAATGTGCAATATATTTTATCGACTGCATGTAGAACTTGGAAATATGATTTAGAAGAGTTTGCCATTTCAGCATGATGAATTGATTGTCACATTTAGGATTATGGAATTAGCTGGAAGAACAGATGATTAACCACCACAGCATTTTGGCTAGTGAAGTTTTGCCTTCTGATTTTTGAATGTTAATAAATCATACTTCAGCATATGGGATTATTTTGGCAATAGAGCCACATATCAATTTAATCATTTCAAGGCAGTGCAACGTGTGAGCTGCAAATGTTGCATAGATGAAATCCAGTTACTATGAACAATTTTAGTATTGTTCTTCTAGTCACATTAATTACAGCTGAAACAAACCTTGAAGAGCTAAGAAAACATAGCACAACTTATCTATTTACTAGGGGAAGGAAGAGGAATCAATATGGCCATTAATTGCACAAATAGCAATAAATACTTTGGCTGCTCTCCAGGAAGTGTACCAACTGAGAGAATTTTTCGTTCTGCTGGTTTCATTACACAGATCATAGCCACAGTAAAGCGGGCAGCGGACTGCTGTTCAATAAACTAAATTTAATGTTACTCAATTATGATCATCGTGCTCAGATATAATACTAATAGGAATGTCAACTACGATTACATTTTCAGATTTATGTAAAATAATTCAAATGCTATTTGCTATCCCTCTGATACAAGGTTCATCTGGTTGTTTATGCAGTGAGTTGATATTGATCATGCACAGCAAGTAGCAATGGAGAGGCCCAATGGCAAGTATATCTAACGTCCCCTGTGCCAGGAGCCAGGGTGCCGTGCCAACCAGGGGCAGCATGCCAAGTCATCTAGCAGATAGCACACCTCTGCAAAGCTGGCTTGCTGCTTATTTTTTTCTTTTACAATATTTCTTTGAATTGCTCACATGTGCCATGAATAATTCTTGCCAACATTACCCAGCATGAAGCAGAAATGAAGGCAGGGAAATGTCTTTCTTAGAGAATTCTTTGCAGACCTAAATGAATCCAGTGAAGATATCACTCTAGCATCATTATATGCTGTTAGGTACGGCTGGGGCTGTGTCATTTAGAAAGTATTACTCAGTGGGCTGAGCAGCTGGTATATATTATTTTGTATAACACCTGCAAAAAATATGCCAAACCATATAATCAACCACCTGGCCAAGAAAGTAGGGTAGCTAAACACCACTTTGTTGTAGCACCCACATTTCCAGGAAGCTCGAGAACATAAACAGACACAGGCAGAGTGAACATGTGTGCAAGCTAAGGTTTGTTAAGGCTTTCCTGTTCAATAAAGCATACAGTGCCTGCTGTTCAGAGTACTGTCGAGCAGATTTGCTTTGTTTCTAATGAAGGTGTTTGGGCATTTGGCTGGCACAAATGGAGTAAAATTATGTACTTAAAACAAAATTTTAAAACAACAACACAACAAACTACCACTTCAATTGCGCTGAAACAGATTGGAAAAAAATGAAAATAGGTATAAACTGAAACTTCATAATGAATTAGTGTCATTACTATGGATGAATCATTCATTTACGAGGAGCCTGCCTATGTTTGAACAACCTGTATCTAACGACTTTCACTAACTTCTTTCTGCCTAAGACAAGCGTTTATTATAATGGTCCCCATGTCATTACTCATGGGGAAAAGCCTTGCCAGGTGGCCTCGTTACTTATTTGGGTATAAGTGTATAAGTGAAGATGGAATAAATTGATTCGGAGCTAATCTTTCTATCACCGCATTCTGAGTTTCAGGGGTGCCACTCTCATTGGATCACCTTTCCCTGGCTCAGCACAAGGTTGCAGTCTTTGCAAAGCACCTTTTAAGATTCTAGCCTCTCATTGCATCACAGATTACTGGAGGAAGAACGAATAACCAGATGAGAGGGTTTGATGTGAAGATGTGGAACAAAGGTGATTTCTGTTTAGAGACCAAGGTCTCTTGCTCTCATTATCTTGATGGGTATGAGTCTAAACTATTAGATCCTCCCTTTTGTCTCATTTAATTATGGAAAGACTGATTGGTGACTTGTGGGTTCTATCCTAACTCCTTAAGTGATTTGTTAGAATTCTGAACCCCTGTGGAAGCTCTGCTATGTAGTACTGGATTTCTATTCACCAGTCTCTTTGTTGAGAATTGTCTTGGTTATCACTCACTCCAATTCCCCTTAATCATTCATTTGAATAGAAATTTCTGACAAGAGTTTCTGCTTTTTATGAACATAGAGAAGTATTATATCACCTACCTCAAATGGGTCTACTGAATTCAGCTTCCTGTGGGAAACAAGAAGCCAGGGAGAGGGAAATACAAAGTTTAAAAACTTACTAGGAAATATACCAAGAAGATAAGATGCAAAAACAGAACACAGAAATGTGATTCTTTTATTTATGATTAACGTTATGACTAGGAATATCATTGTTTTGCTTAAAACTTTAATGACAATTCATATCAATTTGGAATTTAAGCTTTTAAATATTTTCTCTTAGTTTAAAAATCTTGAAGACCTGAAGATGTAGCTGCAGCCAGCCAGAGTATCTGCTGTTGGCTCTGCTCTTAATCATCTCAATTTACTACTCGGTAGGTCGGATGTGGAGGTGTCTATTCTTTATCGTTTGTGCTCCTTCGTACTAGGTTATTTAAAAATTCACAGACCATCCAAGAATAGTATTGACAATGTTCTCCAAGGATGTCAAAAATAATTCTTATTTGCAATGCATTGTTTTTAGCTTATGAAATTCCTATAGGCGTCATTGAAGAACTTGTATTTAATTGTTTTTTTTTTCATGGTTTATTTTTTTATATTTAAAAATTTCCATCTCCTCCCCTCCTCCTCCCCCTTCCTTCCCCTCCTCCTCCCCCTTCCCTCCCCTCCCCTCCACCCATACCTCCCCTCCCTCCCTCTCCAGGCCAAGGAGCCATCAGGGTTCCCTACTCTATGTTAAGACCAAGGTCCTCCCAACTGCCCCCAGGTCCAGGAACGTGATCGACCAAGCTGAGAAGGCTCCCACAGAGCCCGTCCATGCAGGAGAATCAGAGCCCAGCGCCATTGTCTTTTGCTTCTCAGTCAGCCCCCACTGTTGGCCACATTCAGAGGGACGGGTTTGGTCGCATGATCCATCAGTCCCATTCCAACTGGAGTTGGTGATCTCCCATTAGTTCTGTCCCACTGTCTCCATGAGTGAACGCACCCCTCACGTTAATGACTTTCTTTCTCATGTTCTCTCTCCTTAATTGTCATTAACTCTTTACTCACTCATACTCTCTGTCCTCTTTGCCTTTCAGCTGTTTATAAATAACTGGTACTTAATTTGTTCCTGTGGTGTTGAGCTATGAGCTACGTGTGTATTTTTGATATTACTATAGCCTTTCCTTTTTATTTTCTCTTTCTCCTTTTTGTCTTTTGATAAATAAGGATAAATTATTCTGGGTTTCAAATAATTACCTACTAAAATGTGATGATCAGTGAAAAAATTCTTGTGATGAATATTAAGAACACAGTTTAAAGTTCTTGATTCCTTTTTAACAAAAGTTCGAAAGCTGAAATTATTAGTGTTATGAAACTGCTTCCTAAATTCTAAGTTATATTAGACTTAAACTTCTTATAACAAAGTTTAGTATTTGTGTTGAGATATAACATAAATATACAGTAATATAGGAAATTGAGGATACGTAGAAATACAACAAAGCAGGGATTTTTTGGTGCTTTAATTTGAGGTGATAATATTTTGAATATATTGGGTAAAATATACATTATTAAAATTAACTCCTCCTTTTCTACTTTTTTATATGATGAATAGAAACTGAGTCATATTATGACTATTTCCGGTTACATCTCTGATGACTACCACAGCTAGTGTGTGTACATTTACAGCAACAAATGTAGTTGCTGCTAATATATGCTCTTAAATTTTGGACTGGTAGCACTTGCAATAGCTCCCACACATAATCTTGAACATTATACTAATACACAATGCTGTAACCATAGGCTTTTGATGTTGGGTAAGTGCTGTTGCCTAAACACATGGAATACTGAGACATGGCGTGTAATATTTGTTAACATGGACTAGCTGTGGTGGTGGACATAAGAAAATTTCTTTGTAGGATTATTGGGCTAGCACACATTTTGCTGGCAAGTGAAGCTGAGTGAAAGTGAAAATTTGAGAGTGATTTATATCAAGCCAACCAATCAGAAATACCCTCTGAATATCAGTCTCAAACCCGTTATTTATGAGTCTTCCAATTATGCAAGATACTAGGAGAGCTTATGAATGTCTATGATAGCTTCTAAGGCTACCACATATACCTTTAATTTTCTTATAGGAAAAGAAAGACAGAAATATTATTCTTCTGTAGTGTGAAGCGGTGGGGCTGTGTCCCGCCACCTGGCCGCCGGCTAACTTTACACCCGAAATAATTACACGGAAACTGTATTCTTTTAAAACACTGCCTGGCCCATAGTTTCAGCCTCTTATTGGTTAACTCTCACATCTTCCTTTAACCCATATTTAGTAATCTGGGTAGCACCACGAGGTGTGGCTTACCAGGAGAGATCTTAACCTGCGTCCATCTCGGAGAGGAGAAGCATGGAGACTCCCTATGGAGACTGCCTGAAGCGTCTCCCCAACTCTACTTCCTTGTTCCCACAATTCTGTTCTGTCTACTCCACCTACCTAATTTTCTGTCTCTTAAAGGGCCAAGGTAGTTTTCTTTATTACTTAACCAATGAAAGAAACATAGACAGATAACTCTCCTCCATCATTCTTCCTTCTACAGTTTTATAAAGTGAGTTAATGTTTAAGCTTATATTGTTGGTTCTTTATCCACTGAATGTAAGAAACAATGAGTTAACTCTGAAATCTACATTACATATCTTTATAGTACAATGATAGATTCCATTTTTTTCCAGCTTCATTAAGGAACCGGAATGCAGTTTGTCTGTAGAGGATCCTGGTAATCCTTTTGTAAATAATCCTTGCCATTGAGATCATGCAGGAGTTAATCTAAATTTCCTATCACTGGAGCAGTGCTAGAAACTACAGTATATCTATCCTCATGCACAAAACTCAAGTCAAAGTGGATCAAAAACCTCAACATGAATCCAGTAACACTAAACATTATAGAAGAAAAAGTGGAAAATAACCTTGAATGCATTGGCATAGGAGACCGCTTCCTATATATAACTCCAGTAGCACAGATACTGAGAGCAACAATTACTAAATGGGACCTCCTGAAACTGAGAAGCTACTGTAAGGCAAGGGACACAGTAAATAAGACAAAACAGCAGGTTACAGAATGGGAAACGATCTTCATCAACCTCATGTCTAACAATGGGATGATGTACAAAATACATACAAAATTCAAGAAGCTTGTAATCAAAATATCAAATAATCCAATTAAAATAATGTACAGCTAAATAAAGAGAATTTGTAACAGAACATTCTCAAATTGCCAAAAATATTAAATATGGCTCAACATCCTTAGGCATCAGGGAAATGCAAAACAAAATGACTCTAAGATACCGTTTTACACCTGTCAGAATGGCTAAGATCAAAATCACAGATCACAAGTTATGCTGGAGAGGATTTGGAGTGAGGGGAGCACTCCTCAATTGCTGGTGGAAGTGCAAACATGTACAGTAACTTTGGAAATCAGCATGGAAGTTTCTCAGAAAATTGGGAATCAATCTACCTCAAGACCCAGCAATATACTCTTGGGCATATACCCAAAGGATGAACATTCATACTATACAGATATTTGCTCAACTATGTTTATAACATCATTATTTGTAATAGCCAGAACCTGGAAACAATCTAGACACCCATCAACTGAAGAATAGATGAAGAAAATGTGATACATTTACAAAATGGAGTATTACTCAGTGGTAAAAAGCAATGACATCTTGAAATTTAAGGGAAATGGATGGAACTAAAAAAAAAAAACTTCAGTGAGGTAACCTAGATCTATAAAGACAACAAGGTATGGTCTCACTCAAAAGTGGATATTAGACATAAAGAAAAGGGGTAACTAGGCTACAATTCACACCCCCGAGAAGCTAGGTAATAAGGAGAACCCTAAGAGAGACATGCATGGATGCACCTGAGAAGGAGAAATAGATAAGATCTCCAGAGTAAATTTGGAGTGCAGAGGGGTGAAGAGATAAGTGAAGGGGAATGGGAAGGAAAACATGAGGGAATGGAATGGTTGAGTTGGAGGAAGGACAGAGAGAAAGAACAAGGAAAGAGATATGTTTATAGAGGGAGCCATTATGGGATTAGGGAGAAATCTGGTGCCTGGGTAATTTCCAGGAATCCACAATAATGACCCCAGATAAGACTTGAAGCAATTGTGAAGAGATTTCCTGAACTGCCCTTGCCCTGTAATCAGATGGGTGAATACCCAAACTGTGATCATAGAATCTTCATCAAGCAACTGGAACCAGATGCAGAGATCCACAGCTAAGCACTGTGCCAAGTTTTTGCAGTCCAGAAGAAGAGAAGGAGGAGGAATTATATGAGCAAAGAGGTCAAGACCATGATGAGGTGACCCACAGAGACAGCTGACCAGAAATAGTGGGAGCTTATTGACTCTGAACTGGCTTCTAGGGAACCTGCATATGACCAAATTAGAGCCTCTGAATGTGGGTGACAATTCTGTGACTTTAGTGGCCTGTGGAGTCACTGGCAGCCAGACCAGGATTTATCCCTAGTGCTTGAACTGAATTTTTGGAGCAAATTCTCTTTGGAGGGATACATTTCACAGCCATGATACAGGGATAGGGACTTGGTCCTGCCTCAACTTGATATGCCAGATTTTGTTGACTCCCTATGGGAGACCTTATCCTTTCTGAGAAAGCAGAACAATGGTTGGTATGTAAAATGAAAAAAAACTTTTAAATAAATAAATAAAGTACAATAAAACATGAATTTTAGCAACAGAATCGGTTCCAGATTGCTTAACAAGAAAGAATTCAGCCTCAGGAATTTGGAATCTAAAATTGTTTACTGATAGAGGAAAAAATGATGAAAAGGCTGCCAGAAGTTTGCCTGAAAAATCATCCTACAACATCTCCACATGTGGTCTGAGAAATCAAGAAGTTATCACAAGCTGAGGATTCCGGTTAGGAGTGGCACTTCTGTACTTCACTTACAAATCAAAAACTAACTGCTGTTCTGTGAGCTACCTAAGAATTTGCTTGCCCCACTTTATAGCAATTGGAACTGAGAAAAAAAAATAAAATTTATAAGAAGATGCAGCAGAAATTTATTGACACTGTCATCAGAAAAACACAGTGTCTGATATTAAAGCAGTCACTTCAACAGGAAGATGTGGTTTTGCACTTTAAAGTGTTGATAAGTATATTCTAATGCTTCTAATGTTTGTTTATAACGTATCTTTTAAATATGTAGGCAAAGAGGAAAAACTAACCGCAAAAAGAAATAGGCAGTTGTATCCCAGGATGGATATCTTTAACGCATTTCCCATATGTAATTGACAGATCAAGTAGACAAAAAATGTATTTAAGTACATCATTCAAACATAATTAGACACTATTCCCTCATAGGTAAATTGATATTATTGTGACAATAATTATGAATTATTTTATTCAATCACATGTAGGTTTGGAACATGAAGCATATTTGGCCTTTGCCCTAAGAGGAGACCTTATGTTTATCTTATATGTCTTTGTTATATAGAAATTATTCGGGAAGCACTCTAACACCGAAAGCTGTCAGTGTCTTTCCAAAAGTGGTAGGCACATGGGTACTAGACTTTAGAACCAACCCTACTGAAAAATGGCAGTTTTCTGGTTACTCATGAGATGGCTTAAAGACAAAGGTATCTTTGTTGTCACACTAATAACCAAAGGTCCAGCACGGGTATTTTGATTTATCTTTGTGTTAAATTGTAAACAAATGCATCATCTTGTCTTTTATTCTCATTAACTGACAGTTTTTTTTTTTAGTCTGCATCTTTATTGCATTTTTATTCTTCTGAAGTTTTTAATGATATGGCACACTTCCCACCATCTCTACCTTCAGGCTTGAAATATTATATATTTTTAGATAGGTTTGTGGCTTTACATTTGTTTATATTTTTGAATCAATAGCTGTGACTATATCTATGCTATTCTCAAAGATATTCCAGTTTTTACAAATATCTTCTGACAACTAGAAAACATAGAAAGAATAATAGATTTGTAAATAACTGGTATTCATAAAGTCCTCCTTGGTATTGTTATAATTACAGTCAGTCTCTATAGCAAAGTACTCATGTCACCATCTTTACTAAGAAGAATGTCAAATTGGGCGATTTAATGTTACTTAGGGCTTACTTTATCTATATAACTGTCTGAGATAAGACTTGCAAGCTAATAATAATTACATTAATGTCAGAAGTCTAGAGGACAGTGATGGCTTAGTTAGCAGGATAATTGCAATGTTCTAAATGGAAATTTACCCTCTACTTTAAGAGAGTTAAAATTTAGCATGTGAAATATTCAGTTAACCCTCAATATTTGGCTTCTCAGAAATACAATATTTCTTGAAATGTTTTATTGAAGGATTCTACCTTGATCCAAAAAGTTTACCAAAGGATATATGCTTATGTAAATGTGGTTTATGTTCATATACAGAAACTATGATATTTTACAATACAAATCTTGAAAATGTGTTCACTTGAAATGTTGTAAATCATATATACTTTTGATTACTAGGCAATGAATTTTAGGCATTGTTTCAAGTGCAATATCTTATTTGGAATTTTCCATATCTAAAAGGACAGTAGTGCTACAATAATACATCTTAATACTATAAACACTGGAGTTATGGGATAATTCTTTTCATATTTCTCTAGCACATACATATAGGAACACATATACATGCCAAACTGATGCCAAATTAGCAGAAACCATTATCCAGCATTTTCAATAACATACAGAAAACTCAATATAATCTGAGACTATTTTTAGTAATGAAGTATATCTTTATATAATTTTTAAGCTCCTAATTTTCAAAAACAATTATAATGTAGGTATACATATATACACATCCATACATAGATATTGTTCACACAAAGAAGGCAGCCTACACCTTAAAATATTTGTCATCACCCCAACCATAGTAAGTTTTCTATTGCTTTTCCAAAGCTTTGTATATTTAAAATATTCAAAAACATTTGTGAAGAAACCTTGACTATAGTAAATAGCAGTAATAGTTAGATTGATATGTTACATTGGGTGATAATTAAACTAATGTGATTAGTTTGTTGTTAACACAAATTTAAGTCAAATAATCCAGCATGGCACAGTAGCAATGTCATAATGTATCTTTGGAGGATGTGTAATTTTTTTTCTATTTGAAATGAAAAATGTTGGAAATTAAAAGTAGAGGCTTCGCTTCCATGTTCTATCAGCCAATATGGCATTAGTTAGTAAGAATAAATGAGAATGGCCTAAGGGGCCCATTTTAGGCTTGTACCATTTGTCTGGAGCTCATCTTGTCAAATCTGTCAGAACAACTGGTCAAAATATCTAATGGGTCATTGGCCCGAAACCACCAGTTAACAAAACAACATATCTAAGTGGTCTTTTAGAATTTGAAAAGCATTTTACCAAACATTCCATTTTTCTCTCACAACCACAAAAAGACATTAATAGATCAAATTTGGAGCTAGAATGTTCAAAAGAAAAAAGACAATGAGAAAATCTAGGAAATTCACTAATGGACATAAGGTTTATTAAACCATATCTAGTTCATTGATAAACAACAACAAAAATCTTTTTTAAATAAAAAAATCCATAAAATCCCTATATATTTTTACTTTACTTGTTCTTCCCTAATAAAATACATGCCAACTCCAGCCTCCCCTTCCTCCCCTCATTCTGGTCCCCCACACCCCCGCCGGATGTACAGCTCTTCTTTCCATTAAGAAAAAAGCAGGCCTCCCAATAAAGGAGGAACAGAATCCCATTTGAATCACAGTTTTCTGCTATGTCTGCTACATATATTTCATGAATATTTAAAGTATATCACAATATTATTAAGTGGTTCATATAAATATATAACTTTATTTTTCTGGATGGCTTTAACTAGCTATTTGCCATAGACTACCCTCACAGGTCCTTCAAAGTTGACTGGGAGCCATAGGAGTTTAAGGAAGACAGACACAAGAACCATAAAGCTGGGAAAGAATGGCAGTGGAGATGCCATCGAAAGCCCCAGTTTTCAGAGCCTTTATTTTATACAGCATAAATGAGAAAGAGAGTTAGCAAAACCTCTGTATATAGTCTCTGTAGGGAAGTAGTCTCAGAGGGACATAGTCATCGGGTGAGTTGCAATAGGTACTTATTGCAGGTACTGTTTTGCTAAAGGTCAACCATTCATCAAACTCCACATTTGGATAGGGCAAAGGCCTTGCCATTCCCCCGAGCCTGACCTGGGTAATGTTGTGCCATTTTCACGAGTCTGAGACACTGGTATCTTTGACATGGCTGTGCTTATGCCAATAGTACAGATTCACTTAGGTATTCATCTGCTCCCCACAACCATGAACTTAGTTTGTTTTAATATTCAGTAGCATTTACTGTCATTTACTATACAGGTATTCTGGGATCAAGGTATCCAAAAACGGGCCTACAGTATTATTCTGCTAAATGAACATAACATTTGACTCACTCTTAATGATTTGTCATTTTACTTGTAGATAAGTGCACCTCCCAGTCTTCATCAGAGAAGCTTTTATTTTTAGTAGATGATGCTTAACACAGAGATGCACAATAGTCAAATATGGAGAATAGACATTCCAGAGTTCCCATTCTTTTTTTTTGGTTTTTCGAGACAGGGTTTCCCTGTAGTTTCTAGAGCCTGTCCTGGAACTAGCTCTTGTAGACCAGGCTGGCCTCGAACTCAGAGATCCGCCTGCCCCTGTTTCCCGAGTGCTGGGATTAAAGGCGTGCGCTACCACCGCCCGGCTTAGAGTTCCCATTCTTATATTATATGTGACAGTAACATGAGAAGTGAAAATAATAAATAAAATAATTTAAAATGTGTTTACAAATACTCCCAGAAAATTGTTCTAAATCACATAGCAGCAAATAAAACAAATACCTAGATGATTCTGTAAGTATATTGATGTGAACATGTGCATCATTTTAACACAAGAAATGCCATGTTTGAAGCAACATAGTACATAGGCAATATGAAATCAGCTATTAAAGAAAAGACTGTTCCAATATTCAAGAAGCTTGCAGCCTAATAACTAACACAAGGTGAACAATATAAATTAAATTGTTACTGCTGGAAGGTGCTATTTATGGTACTAGAGGAGAATAATAATTACCAACATACCCAGTTTTGAGCTCTGCAGGTTACAATAAATACATTTTGGCAAGGCATATTCACTGGTACAGTAATGGCATGGATATTACAGAAACAACCAACTGCTTATGAATAGATTTAAGATCTATTCCAAAAGTTGAAATCTATACATGGCGTTTTTATTGGTTAAGAACAAGTGACTACATTACTCTCAGGCCATAGGGGCAGCGTATCACTTTCATTCTGCTAAATGGAAATAATATTTAACTGACTCTTAGCAGTTTGTCATTTCAGTCAGATTAATGCATCTGTCAATCCTTATCAGAGATATTTCTACTTTTAGTAACACAGAAACCCGCAATGGTCAAGGTACAAAAAATAGGAGACTACAGAGTTCACACATATCCCTTTCATGCTCAAGGATCATTACAAAAGAGAGGCAGAAAGAGTGGAAGGGTTGTGGGTTGTGGGAGATTACAAGGAAGTAGCATCTATTTTGGACAAAATATAGCATTTGAGGTTTGTCCATAACAATAATATGCATTTTTTGATAATATGTAAATTATATATTACGCTATACAAATATATATGTATAGTGTTCAAATACACACACACAAAACATATATATATATATATGTGTGTGTGTGTGTGTATATACATATGTGTATATATATATATATATATATATAGAGAGAGAGAGAGAGAGAGAGAGAGAATTTACTTCTTCATTGTGAGCAACTGCTCATGAAACCTATAACCCATATTGGCTTAACTGCTGTAAAACAAGGTTTTGAAAATTATATTAGTGGCATAGGAATTAAGACTGGAAGAAAGAGAGCTGGGCCTGGTGAGTGTGGTCTGTAATTGCAGTCATAAAAAAAGGATCATAATTTTAAGACTTAGCTGGGCTGCAGAGTGAGCTCTAGACCATGCTGGATAAAATGCTGCGGCCCTCTTTCAAAATTTAAAAGTAGTAATATAGTGTTTGGGGTGTAGTTTATTAGTAGAACATTTGTTTGTGTGTAGATATAAGAAAAATAACTATTACCCTAATTTTATTGTTTTTCCATTTATATATTCTTCTTACACACACTGCGTCTGACCTCATCCTTCTCATCCAACACTCCTCTTTGTTCTCCAGATCCGCTACTCCTCTAGTTCCCTTCAGAAAAGAGAAGGCTTCCCAGGGATGTCAAGCAAAATCTGCATAATAAGTTAGAATAAGACTAGGAATATACCCTCATTTCAAGGCTGGAAAAGGCAGCCCCACAGGAGAAATGGGTCTTAAGAGCAGGCAAACGAGGCGGAGATACCACACACCCACTGTTCCGAGTCCTAAAAAAACCCCAAGACAAACAACCACAACATATTTGCAAAGAATCTTGAACAGTCCCATGCAGGATCCCTGATCGCTTCCATTTTCTGTGAGCCCCTTGGAGCCCTGCTTAGTTGATTTCATGGGCCTTTTTCTCCTGGTATCCTACACCGTTGTCTGATCACCCTTCTTCCCCTCTTCCTAGGTGCCTAACCACTCTTCATCCGTAAGACTTCCTCTTGTAGATGATGGGAGCAGATGCAGAGACTCACAGCCAAACCTTAGGTGGAGCTAAGGGAACCGCATAGAAGATACAATGTTTAATCTCCAGCTTTGAGCACAAACAGAAAATAATCAAAAACAAACCCTGTGAGCTCCCAAGGTCCTGATGAGGAGCAGAAGGAGAGAGAACATGAGAAAGAAAGTCAGGACCGTGAGGGAACCTCCAGCTGGCGACAGATGGGGAAGGTGAGTGAGCCCCACATTGGAGCACTGGACTGAGCTCCCAAGGTCCCGATGAGGAGCAGAAGGAGCAAGAACATGAGGGAGAAAGTCAGGAACGAGAGGGGTGCGTTCACTCATGGAAACGGTGGGACAGAACTAATGGGAGATCACCAACTCCAGTTGGAATGGGACTGATGGATCATGCGACCAAACCCGTCTCTCTGAGTGTGGCCAACAGCGGGGGCTGACTGAGAAGCAAAGGACAATGGCTCTGGGCTCTGATTGCTCTTCATGGACGGGCTCTGTGGGAGCCTTCTCAGCTTGGTCGATCACCTTCCTGGACCTGGGGGGAGTTGGGAGGACCTTGGTCTTAGCATAGAGTGGGGAACCCTGATGGCTCCTTGGCCTTGAGAGGGAGGGAGGGGAGGTATGGGTGGAGGGGAGGGGAGGGAAGGGGGAAAAGGAGGGGAGAGAAGGGGGAGAAGGAGGGGAGGGAGGGGGGAGGAGGAGGGAAGGAGATGGAAATTTTTAAATATAAAAAAAAATAAACCATGAGAAAAAAAAAAAAACCCTGGGAGATGAGTAATAAGAAAGTGTTTGTACAGTCTCATGTTGTACTAAGATGTTGTACTAAGAGGACTTCATCACCATTTTCTCACTGTTTTCTTATTGGGACATAAGATTAGAGGGCAATTATGTTAAGACAGCTCTCATGCAACAGAAAATATAGCTAGAAATGAGTAAGTATTATAATACATTTTCAGATGATTTTTGTAATACTTCTGTCTAGAAGTAATGACTGACTTAGTAAAAGACAAGGATTTTGAAGAGAAAAAGGAAGGATAACGTTGTCACAGATTCACCAAAGGTGTTATTTCAATGAATTAAGTTAGGTTTGACATGGCAAGATCCTACTATTTTATAAATTCTGCTTAAGGGCTCTGAGCCCACCTCTACCCTAATTCAGCCTGGACTCAAGTAAGAGCTGACTCTGCTTAGGAAATAGGATGACAATGAGAAGAGAAAGAAGTTCATAGATTCACGGAAACTGTTAAATTGGATTTTCTCTATTATTCTGGTAAAAGACATTGAACAAATTTGTGGTCCTTAATAACAAAATGATGTGCCAGAGTACCTGATACTATTTTTGTAACTATGAAAGTATCATCCCCCCCTTTTTTTTTGCTAAGGTGCAAAGTGATGTCTTGGTGAATGGCTGATCTTGAACAAATGACTACCTTACATCCAAGTGGCAATTTTACGCGACCAGGAAGAGTTGCCAGAAGTGCAAAATGGGAAATATAAAAACATAACAGGTAGTACGAAAAGTGCTAATTATAAAGCTGACCCAATGTAATGCTGATCCAAATGCAAAATATTGTTGCTTAAAAAATTAAAACATGGACTATATACAAGGGGATAATGTAAGGTTGGAATTTGATGCGAGAACAGAGGCCCTGTGGCATGGCCTACATGGTATGCATGGCATAACAACTGGTAGAAAGCTTGCCTGAGGATGCTTCTGCTTAGTCCACGCATATCTCATTTATCATTTGTGTCATATTTAGATTAAAGTATCATATATCCTTTTATCAATTATTCCTACCCTCAAGAGATTCTATATGTATTATATTTTTAGTATAATAATAATTTTCTCACATTATTTGTTTTTCTCTTTCTTTAATGTATTCGAATATTATTGTTAATACAGTTTAAATAATTTGTAAGGGTTATCAAAGAATTTTATTATTCTCTGTATGCCCGTTCAGATTCTCAAATGAATAATACTTTGCAAGTACTCAAATTCTGAAAATTCTTTAATTTCTCAAACAGAAGTATCCAGAAAAAAAGGCTTTGATATTTTGGATAGATGAATAAATAAATGAAAGGGCGTTAAGCATTTTCTAAGTCAGGAAGCTAGATTGTCTGTGTTAACTGTGTATGTATGTGTGGGGGGGGGATAGGTGTAATCATATTTGTCTATTTGTATACATGATGCATGCACTTATATATCCGTGTATGTGTTATTTATCAGTGGGTATGCCTGTGTGATTGTATAAATGCAAGTTTGTGTGTAAATGCTTGGTGATTATATGGATATATGATATGTATGTGTTTGTACATATGTGTTTATTGTAGTATCTGGTTATGTGTCTTTATGTTAGGATGTATGTTCATACATATGCATGTTTTGTGTGTGTACTTTTGCATTTATAAAAGATTTATTTATATTTGTGCGTATGTCTGTGGTGAACATGCCTGTTCACAGTCAAAAACAACTGGTGGTGGTAACAATGTTTGTTTTCTTTTTCCTTTTCAAATAAAAATGTCTCATATTAAAGAAGACACATAAACTATCAAATGCAATGTGATGCTTTTGTTAAATAATAAGCAACAGTAGCGTACTGAAATAAATAATTCTCACAGAGATAAAATATATACAACTATAAAATCATAAATATGCTGGGGAATTATAATATGAATTTGTAAATTGTATGCAAATAGCTTGAAACCAGATCTATAAAGACATAAATAACACAACAAGACTGAAAGGTTTATACGTTGGCTTGTTTATAGAGTAGCACAAACATTTTTCTTTTTTAATTGGCAATTAATTTTCGGCAGCCATCTAGGTGCTTTCATTGTCAAATTACTTTTCCTACACTAAACAAGATTAGGCATCCGAGCAGCCAGGCACTTACGTGAAAGTGAGAAACTGACTGTCAAGTAGATATTTTCCACCTATAACCAATTAAAATGCTTCTTTTTTGATGAATGAGTGTTGTAATTTCACATTTCATATTTTTACCTAAATACCTACCTGTGTAACATCCTAGTTAACAGGGGCTATGAAGATGTGTCCTGAGATTTTTGTGGTTTTCCTCGTACAATTTACTTTCCGAATGAAACAAATGAGCATTTTTCACAGGGCTAAGATGAGCATGATACAAACAGAATTTTTTATGCTGCTCTACACGAAACTCAACTGCATGTACACACCTAGATATGCAAACATATCTGTGTGCAAATACGTTTATGTATGTATGTAGTTGTGTGTGTTTCCATCCATGCAAATATGTACGTATGAAGCGAAGCGATAAACTCAAATGAGGTTTTACCAAATAACTTTTAGCTTTCTAGTTTCTTGTAGATTATCATTTTTTAGTTAAAAGGTAAAGATGCCTATATTTAAAAGTTAGACCATTGACACATAAGGTAAAAGTCATTTGTTATTGGTAATATTCAAGTGAATGGTATAAAAAGAAAAATATTGATTTTTGGAACACGTCTCATTTTTCTTACTTCACAGAAGACTGATGCAGGTTCATGAGCCCATCAATATTATTTGAATTAATGCATATTCCTCATTATTGATTGTTATAACAATGATTGTCATAACTGATTTATGGGCACTTATGCCTGTTAAATATTTTAAGAATAAATATCAAATTTGTATACATAAGTGGACTGACTTGAGTAAACAAGGGCTGGATGTTAACATTGCATCTTTTGATTTAATCTATATTATGGTACATTATTCAGGATGCGTTTTAAGACAAAAGACTAACTGAAGTTTGTCTTTGAGTGTACGCCTCAACAAAATTTACTGTGGCAAAAGATTTAGAGTTAGGGACAATGTACTTTTTATTACTTGAAAATGCAACTAACATCTGTGTGAGAAATTTAGATGGACTAAATCAAAATATTTAGCTTGAGCTTATCCTTAATATGTCTAAAATTACTTTATGACTATTACTTAGAAAAGATGAGAATATACTTGAAATTCTTAGGTTCATCTTATTACTACGACTGACACCTTGCTTTGGTAAAATCTCCAGTTCCACATGATGTCTACACATTCCAGAAAGCTTCATTTGCAAACCAAATACATTAATTACAAAGTTGTTGAATTTTTCTATTTCTATGGTTGTTTGCTTTTTGTTTCCAATTGAAGAAATTATTTAACTCAAGGTAATTAGGATCTATCTATTTCCTTGGATACTTCTAAGTAAGACCTTAGAGTACCATCATATATTTTTAGAGATACATTACATTGTGTTTAGCATGTGAGTAGGATTCCTTTTTATTAAACCTTTTTATAGAGCTATATATTTTTCTCCACTCCTCTATTTTCCTCTCCCCCTCTACTCTCAACCATGGTCCCCATGCTCCAAATTTACTCAGGAGATCTTGTCCTTTTCTACTTCCCATGTAGATTAGATCCATGTATATTCCTCTTAGGGTCCTCATTGTTGTCTAGATTCTCTGGGGTTGTGACTTATAGGATAGTTTTCTTTGCTTTATGTCTAAAAACCACTTATGAGTGAGTACATGTGGTATTTGTCTTTCTAGGTGAGGGTTACCTTACACAAAATAATGTTTTCTAGATCCATTCATTTGCCTGAAAATTTCAAGATGTCATTTTTTTCTGCTGTGTAGCACTCCATTGTGTAACTTATTTTATTCTTAAATCAGATTTATGAATGATTTCTTTAAGATCAGAGAAGCTTAGTGTTATGGGGCAATGGTCTTTTATCCTGTCACTTGTATTATTTTTAATAAAACGCTGTTTGGCCAGTAGCCAGAAAGGAAGTATAGGCGGGGCGACCAGGCAGGATGTAGAGGTGGTACAACAAGAACAGGTGAATTCTGGGAAGAGGAAAGATGCAGTCTATAGTCATCATCCAGTCAGAGAGGAAGCAAGATGGGAATGTCTCACTGATGAAAGATACCAAGCCATGTGGTTAACACAGACAAGAATAATGGGTTAATGTAAGAAGTCTGAGCTAATGCGCCATCCAGTTTATGATTAATGTAGACCTCTGTGTGATTCTTTGGGATTGAACAGATGCAGGACTAGGTGAGACAGAAACCCCAGTCAAAAGCTTAGTTAATGTCTGCTGGGAGATTTTTTTTCCCAAGCCTCTTGTTTCACTAAAGTTTTTGGTTTTTTGTTTTTGTCTGTGTGCAACTTAAGGAAATATCTTCAATTCTGCCCCTTGTCTTATTGTAATTGGTCCTTTGTTCTTCTCAGTGCTCAGCTTTGCACCTTAGAGTTTCCTTTTTAATAGCTCTTTTCTAGATTCTCCCCATTCTACTTATGGACTATAAAATGTGTATCTGACACTACACTGATGGGGAAACCTTGTTAGTCAATTATCTTTAAGAGGTGGATCTGAGTTAAGGCGTGACTTTCTGGGACCGGGAGAGAAAAAGCAGGAGCACAACCCAGGTGTGCTCTCTATGTGTGATTCCCATTGGGCACAGCTGAGCTTGGACTTTTCATTCCTGTTTCATGAGTTTTCCTCTTATAATAAATAAAAATGTAATTATTTTATCTTTTAGTTAGCCTGGTTATTTCCCAAATCGAGCTAGTTTCTACACTACACTTTTTGCTATTATTTGTAATGTAACACGCATACCTGTTTACTGATCTTTACCAAAATTTCTATCATTTTTGAAATTCTCTCTTTCTCCTAAAGATTGAAATTTCTATTCATCACTAGTAAAGTTTTTTTTTCCAGAAACTTTATTTTGTTCTTATAACATGTTTCAGAAATGCCTAACCTCTGTACAATTATACAAGAGACTGGAGAAGGAATTGCTTATTTTTTCAGATATTACACCTCTGTTATTTGTACAGGAAGTTAAGAAAGTTTCCCATATTTCCTGGCTTCGATTATGTGGAAAATTTATCCTGGTAACAGGATTGATTAGGTTGACCAGTGTTGAAAGATATTGCTGTCTGGTCAGAGGTTGCAGACTCCCCAGGGCCCAGCAGCTTATGTCAATATGCTTGTCAACATGGAACTCCCTCTCTCCAGCAGAAAATCCTGCCTCTACCTGCCATTATCTGGAGAATGTCACTGGGCCTGGAGGACTGACACTATCTGAAAGCTGTCTCTAAAACTAAATGACCAATTCATCTTTAATTTTACCCTTGGCACAGTTACCTGCAAAAAAGACTTGCTCTAGGAGCTCTGGGGATCTTACTGCCACATATTAAGCTTTGTGATATGAGCATGCCATTTAAAACTATCATAATTTGTTCCTAGACTCCCCCTTATCCTATTCCTTATACTCTGGAATAATGTTGAGGTGATTCACTGAAATCTGTCTCTTGGAGGGCTGTTTCCATCTGTGGTCATGGGCATTCTCCTGCCCTACTACCTCTTTTCCCTCTGTGCCTGGTGGCCAACAGGCTGACAGGGAAAGAGGACACCCACAGACCAGGGTTTTACTTAGTTTTATATTGCCTTCAGGACAATATTGAATCTATGACTGAGGTCTTGTTCTTAGAAAACCAGTCAGGGCCTCTTGGTCACGGAGGCCAAGGAGGTAATTTTTACATAAGCTTGAGCAAAATGAAAATTTTCAGTAGTTTTCCTATTGTGAAGCAAAGGAAAAAACTGGGGAACTGGAAAAAGAAGAAGCCATGAGTGGTGCATGTAGAGTATGGGGAAATATTCTAACATGTTTATTATTGTTATTATATTGATTATAAAAATGCAAAAATTGCTCTTTTTCAAGTATAAGAAATATATATAATCTAAAGATATTTTCATGTAAATATCCATTACATTTTTCTTGATAAAATATCATTTATTATTATAGATACCAAAATCTTATTAAGTATATATTGTAATTGATAATTTATACTGTAATTGCTAAATCTATTCTGCATCAATTTGCAATTCTACATATGTCATAAATATGAATGGATAGTTCACAATAATATGCTATAAGAATTTTTACAATGACTTCCTTAAATGAGCTACATTATTACTGATCCTGTAGTGTAGGTAGGAGAAATTTTGGTCAGCCCTTTGGATGTTACCATTATTTTATGTGTCAAAATTGGATTAGATACTATGCATAATGCAAATAACCATGTAATTATTTTGAATTTACAATGTGTTTACTATGTAATTGCATAGTAAGTACCATATAATTACAAGATGATTACATGATTATTTCTGCCTTTTACACAGCTTTAAAAGCAAAAGATTTTGTTACAATTATTATTGGCATTTATTGGTGAGTGTTACATAGTAGGAAACAATATTTATCATGTAATCAACCAAGCAAGTAACTGTTATTGGCTCTTTTCATTTGTAAAATTATATTTAAAAGTTATTATTGTGAACTTAAAACAGCTTCAAAATATAATTTATTAGTTAAAATAGTAATTTGCACTTGAAAAGCTATAAGCAGAAATAAATATGTCCTTTGATATCACAGCAATAGCTGTTTATTCAGTATGTTTCCCTAGTGAACAAATATTATTGTATAATTTATTTGAAGCTGAATTTCAGTAATATTTAAAAAGAGTTAAAATGCTTTTGATTGATTATCATGAGAAATTTAGCAAGTTAAACTAAAAAATAATAACAGAGCATTCATTCTTTAAGTACTACAATATTACTATTTTTACTTAGTTGTACTATTCATCCATTTTTAATTTATTTTGGTTTTTAAAACAATCTTTTTTTTGTTTTATATGCCAATCCTAGTTCCCGCTCCCTTGCCTCCTCCACTACCCCAGCCTTCTCCCCACCCCACCCCTGTCCACTTCCCAGAGAGGATGAGGCGTCTCACGTGGAGACGAAGTCAACCAAGTCAACCAAGTTTGTCACATCCCTTGGGACAAGACCAAAGGCCTCTCACTTCTATCTAGGCTAAGCAAGGTATAAGGAATGGGCTCCAAAAAGCACTAGGGATAAATACTTGTTCCACTTCCAGTGGCCCCACAAACTCTCCAAGCCCCATACCTGCCATTGACATTTAGAGGGCCTAGTTTGGTCCTATGCAGGGTCCCCAGCTGACAGTCAGTTCTTAGAGAGCTCCCACTAGCTCAGATCTGCTCTTTCTGTGAGTGTTCCCATCTTGATCTTGAGTCACATTTAGTAGTATTAGATTACAGAAATATTGTGAAAATAATATGGGAAGTGTTCATTTTTGACTGATAATTATGTAGTGCTTCTATTACAATATATAATCTTACATTGATCTAATATTATAAACTAATATCAACTATTTATATTCTAATATAAGTATATTTTGTTTAGAGTTTTATTTTATATTTTAATTTTTTATCAATTTAATAAATATATAACATATATTTTGATCACATCTTCCCTCAACTCCCCTATTATAACTACTCCTTGATCTTCAACCATGCACCCTTTACAACTCCATATCCTCTTCTTTAAAAAATGTGTAACTCACTAAGTCCAAAATTATTTCTGTCCTAAATTACATGACATTATGGCATCCACATAGTATGATCCATATACAAGCTCAAAGACAACTGACATCCTTTCACAGAAAAGTCTACTGCTAATTGTTCCTCAGCTAAACAGAGAGGCGCATGTGCCTACCCTGCATCCATGCTGAACTTCTGACTGACTTGGTCTTGTGTAAGTCTTATGCAGGCAGCAACATCTGCCATGGTCTAGTGAGTACAAGGGTCTTATCCTGTATAGAAGGCACAGTTTTTCAGCAGTTCTTCCAACTCTTTCTTGCTTTTGCAATTTTTCTGTCCCATCTTCTGTGAAGATGCATGATTCTTGGAGATGAAGTTTGGGCTAAAATGTCCCTTTTACAAGATCATTGCCTTCATAGGCATGTTTTGTCATGCTGATGCTATAGCATGCATGGTTATAAGTTGGGCAAAACTGTTGATAACTTTTTGTTAGCAATGTGCATAGAACTCTTTGCTACTCTGAAAGGTCCCTATAAAATAAGTTTTTGTATCAATACAAGCTTGTTTACTCCAGGTTTTGTGGCCCTAGTTATGATGCCTAAAATAGTCGATTCTTATCGTCAAGTTCTGATGGTCAATTAGAGCAATCAGAATAGCCTATATTTATTTAGACATTTCTAAGACACTTTGACCAACAACAAAAAGAGAAGAAAGGATGGCAGGAAAGAGGGATAACATACTAAGAGTTATTAGTAATAGTATTATGACCTATTTATAAGCTTATTATCTTACTTTAAATAATTATACTTAAAAATACTGCATTCCCAATTAAGTTCTCATTGTGAGGCACTAGGAGTTAGCACTTGAATATAGAATCCCACTCCAACAGTATTTAAATGTTATTAACAACCTTGCTATATTTTTATGGGTTTCAATTTAAACATTCTAGAAATTTAAGTTTTGAAGTCTATATTTGAGTTTGTGATCCCCTTAAATAATTTTCGGAAAACATTACATTTCACTTTTAGATACATAATTTGTGTATGGTTTTCTTACAGTCACTCCTTGTGTTGAAACAGAAGTTGTCATCATTGAATTACATTTCCTTCTTTAACAAAGATTAGTTGATGGAATTTGTGTGTTTCTTTAACTGGACCATCTTTTCTCTATAATTTTTGTGTTTATTACCATGTAATCTTGATGTTTATACTTTTAAGTAATTCACAAACTTTTTTGAGTGTGAGTCTTTCAGATTTGCTGTTCTTCCTTATAGAGTCTTGATATTGTCTCCCTTCAATATCTGACAGATTTTTATCATGCACAAGATAGGATTTGTTGAAAATTCCAGCAATGTCACCTAAAGGAAGGAAAACACTTTTCTTTATAACAACGTTTAGTGTAACTGCTTGCTCTCAGAGAATAATAGTATAAGGAAAAGGAAGCAACTTCCCTATACCAAGGTTGACAGCTCAGATAATAAGTAATCGGAAGACCAAGGTAGATGTTTCTTTGAAAAACTATTCTCTCTCTCTCTCTCTCTCTCTCTCTCTCTCTCTCTCTCTCTCTCTCTCTCTCTCTCTCTCTCTCTCTCTCTCTCTCTGTGTGTGTGTGTGTGTGTGTGTGTGTATGTGTGTGTTTGTGACTGATATTGTGCCTGGGGGTCAGAAATTGGCAAAGATACTTGGAACCTGAAGTTACAGGGGACTGTGAATAGCCTAGCTGGTGTGGACACTGAATGTGTCTGTGGAGGAACAGAATGTACTCTACTACTGACCTGTCTTTCCTCAGTATTACTGCTTGCTATAGCTGAAGATGGAGCCATTTGACCACACCTGGCGAAGTTTGAAATCTGTTTGTACAATTAGGCAATAATAGATCTTAAAAACATTTTGCTAAAATGAAAATTGCAGCTTGGTTTATCAATCATAAACAATACTTTTCTTTTTTCTTGTCTTTTGAACATATTTAGCAAATTCCAAATTGTACCCATTTCTAGTCTATATTTTAAGACAGTTTTTGTTTCTAGAAGGTCTGATTCATTGGAAGTGGAGTTGAATCCCTTTTCTTGAATTATGTTATGTATAAATTATACTGAAGCTGCTCACTCAGAAAACCAACATATGATTACAAGAACATTAAATATCACAGAATTCTCTCATATTCAACAAGTTAAAGAAAGCAGAGTAAGAAAATCATGTTTTCACTTCTTACTACTTACTGACTTAACTTGTGCCAGGAGGCCTGGAGTAGGCTGTCATGTATTTGAGAGAAATCACACTGATTGTCATGGCTGGTAGGTTTAATTAAATGTTTCAAATAGCATCAAAGATTTGCGAAGGTGCGAGGAGTTATATATATTTCTATGAATGTGTTCACGTGAGCATGTGGGTAATCAGGCATATGTATTTTTATGTGTCTGTATAGCTAGAGGTTGAAGTCAGGCACTACCTATATCTCCATTTTAATTTCTAAGATTTATTTCTAATTTTAAAACTAAATTACGTAAGTATAATTACATAATTTCTCCTTTCTCCTTTCTTTTTTTAACCCCTCCCAAGCACATACCCCATCCCCAGATCGCTCTGAAATTCAATGCCTATGGCCTTTTCATTTACTTGTTCTCGGATACCATCTACTCACTCTGTATACACTCTGTATAACATTTTTGTTTGTGTGTATGTGTGTGTAAGGATCATTTCATGGATGACCATATCATATCGGAAAGCAAACAGGGAAGTTCTATTCTATGGAAAAACACTTCTGCTCTCAGCATTTCGTAGCTGCCTGTCGAACTTTGTTTATGGTTGGAGACCCATTGGATTTTTCCTTTGCATGTTAATATGGATGTTGACCCTTATTCAGGCAGGTCTTTAGGAAGTATGTGACATATCTAGTACTGCATATCTAGTAGACAGAATCTGAAACCAGACACATAGCTATCCTGTTCCGCTAGCTTTTACAGTCTGTCTGTCTCTCCCTTCTGAGAAGCTTCCTAATTCTTGGATGGAGCAATTGACTTGTAAGTGGATCCATTGTGGCTTGGGAAACTTTATGTCTACAAGTAAAAGAGTGAAATTATACTTGTATCTACCACCTTGCACAAAATTATAACTTCAAATAAACCAACGACCTCACTGTAAAACAAGAAACAATATATGCTCTATTGGAAAACACAGGCAGTGTCCTATATATTATAAGTGTAGGAAATATCTTTCTGAATAGACTACATTTGCCCAAGGACTGAAGTCAACAATTGGCAAATGGAACTTCACAAAATTAAAAATGATCTGCCCATCTAAAGAAATAAACAAATGAGTAAGAGGAATCTTATAGTATGGGAGATAATATTTACTACCAATATATTTGACAGAGGATTGATCGATACTATACAGAACTCAAAAGTAAACAGAGAATCAGTAAAAGCAAATGACCCATTCAAATAATGGGCCCGGGGTCAGAACAAAAAGTTTTCAAAAGAAGAAAAAATAACCAAAAATATCTTTTAAAGTATTCATCATCTCTAAAGATTATGGAAATGCCAATCAAAACACCTTTAATACTACTTACACCAATCAGAATGACTAATATCAACAAAACATCCAGGAACAAATTCGGGGAAGGAAATGGGGGAAAGAGATTGTTCATTCACTATTGGTGGAATTTCAAATAGGTCCAGACACTATAAAAGACAGTATAGGGAGCAGAGAAAATGCAGAGTTCAATAAAATTAAAAAAGAAATATACTTTTAAAAGCCAGTGTGAAGAATTCTTAATAAAAATA
Source organism: Arvicola amphibius (assembly GCF_903992535.2). Lineage (NCBI taxonomy): Eukaryota > Metazoa > Chordata > Mammalia > Rodentia > Cricetidae > Arvicola > Arvicola amphibius. The sequence goes on from NC_052059.1 coordinate 22,216,083, forward strand.
TCAAAATAAACCTATTGTATGAGCCAGCTATTCCAGTCATTGTCAACATCATATTCTACATTCATGTTTACTGCCAGTTTGTTCATGTTATCAAAAACATGGAAACAACCTTAATAACTTCAGCTAATGAATGTATAATGACAATATTGTACATAGACATCATTGAGTACTATTTAGCTATAAAGAAAAATGAAAACTTGAAATTTGTAGGTAAATCGATGGCACAAAAAAAGACGGTACTGAGTGAAGTAACCTTGTACTAGAACACTGTGTGTTCTCTCTCACTTTTGGAATCTAACTGTAAATTTTCAGATGTGAATATATAACCTGTAATAACTACAGAAGCCAGGAGAGTATAAGGGGACTACACTGGGCAGAATAATAGAGGGAGGAATGGCAGGATAATCTGATGTGAAAAATGGGAAAAAGAGAGGAGGGGAGAAGGTAGTGAACACAGGAGCAAATTGAGGTATTGGGACATAATTAGTAGTAAGGATGTCTGGAAAATTTACAAGGAATATTTTCTCAGCATGGCTTTCAGTGTTTACCCCACAGACCTAGATCATTTTACAAAAGTCAATACAATGCAAGAGAAGACCTACAGTGAGTTGTTTGTCATGGAGGCCAAAAGATTCCCAAAACATCGCAGGTTATTAGTTTCCTTTGGTTGCTTCCCAGAGACTGAAGGTGAGTTCTGACTGCTGAATACACCATGTATTTTAGATACAGGAACCAAAAATTCTGAGCTGAATCTCATCAGAATTCCTCCTCCAGGAAGACTAGCTTCATGGTACCAAGAGTTCACATGCAGGCTTCCAAAGGAGGGAAGAAGTCAAGACTCTTAGTCAGTTATGATGTTCACAAACTACAACAATAACCAACATCAATAGTCATAAGGTTGCAGTAGTGGTATGTATTCCTTAGGCTAACCAACAGCTCTATAGTCATACTTAAATTCTACTCAGTAAGAAGGAAATCCCTCTGGGGCTGGTGGAGTCATAGATCTTTGAGTAGACTATATACTCACCATTTTATTGAACTGTCAGAATTTCTGACTACATTCTGAATATTTATTCTTATATCCACAGGTAAGTATAGCATTTGCCTCTCAGGTAAAAGATTTTCTTTGAAACAGATGGAAACCATTACACTAAATCACAACCAAGAAAAATGTAGAAAATAAGTCATGCAAATTATGTCAAGATAGGATTTCTCATTCAACCTGAAACTCACCAATTGGACAAGGCTTTGTGGCCAATGAGCTCCAAGAAGCCTCTTGTGTCTTCCTTTCCTACTATTAGTTATAAAGCTGAACCAATAAAACAATGTCTGTGCTTGAGTTCTGGATACACAAGCTCAGTTCCTAATGCAAACATGAAAGCATTTTATTGATTGAGTTATTTCTCCAGTTCCAAGAATTTTTAATGTTATGATTTCAATATGTATAAACATTAGCATTATTACTTAAAATATATTCGTGATATATTTAGCCTATGGTTTTATAATGATATCCTAAATGTTGCCTTATTTCCCTATACTATGATGGCAAAAATATATTGGAAGCTATTATTTATTGATTAAATATTATTTATAATTATAGTGACTGTATACAATCATCACTCTTAGAAAGGTGGATTAATGACATACTACAAAATTAAGCTACATATTATATGTTAAGAGCACACAGAAAGTGTAAATTCTTAATGTGAGTTCAAAGTGGCAATTTTGCAAAGGGAGGAATTGCAGGGTTATCTTAACCACAGTTCATAAAAATGGCTTATGAGATTTTGTTAACTACACAGCCTGGGACTCAACAGTGTAAAATGGCTGCCAAAATAAGCAATAAGCACAATGAAGTCTTTCATGTTGCCAGGCTCAATAAACATTATTTTGCTGTTCTGATGGTCTCTAATTAGGATAATTAAGAACCGAAGTGTCAACATTGGCCCCGTCTCTTAATTTCCTGATTGTTTATGGACTCTGGCCACTCCACATTTTGGTGATGTACGTTCTATCATTCTCATCCTCTTCTACCACCTAACAAAAGCCTACAGTTCACTCTTAGAAGCTTTAATGCATTTATTGGACAGTTTTCCTTCAATATCAACACTGATTACAAACGGGATATGCACTTATATGAACTAGTAAAAGATAATAGGAATTTTTCCTTAATGAAAGCAATCTGCAGCCAAACGATGGCTTTAATACTTCCTGATCAGCACAAAATTTAACATAATAGCAAGTTACCATTAAGACAGTCTACAAAATAGATTAAGTAAGATTTAATGCAATGATAGACCCTGAGGAATTGTGTTAAGTTTCCCTAAAATTGAAAAATTAAGAGATAAAGGACATGTTCCAAAATAATACGTTTAGGCACAAAGTGTCCATCTATCCGAGAATTGCAAAAGTCACAGAAACATTTCTGCCTAGTTATTATTTATCTAAATTGAATAATATCATTATGTTGATAACTATTGTCTATGTTTTAACTTTTTGTTATGCCATAATTATAAAATATTTGCTAATCGCCAAGGTTATAGATTATAATAGAAAAATAATGTGAAAAAAATAAAAATTTGGTCTAATGGATAACTCATTTCAACAACTTTTTTATAATTAATTCCTTGGTAAATTAAGTATATACAGAAACCATATATATTATATTAATTTCTACAAGAAATAACATTGCATTATTTTTATAGTTTACCCATTTTAATGTAAATAAATATTGAATGACAATGAGTAAATTAAAGCAATACCTTCCAGGGAAGTGTATACAAGTTGGTTGTTCAGTGCCAAGTGGTCAGCCCCGAAAACATACATACAATAACATTATATGAACCGAACAGATTATATTTAAGAATAAACAAATACATATATGCATGATGAGGAACCTCCTTCAGTCAATGGCTTTTGAGAGGAAGGTCCAGATTAAGGTGTACCCCTTAGTACCAAAATGCCGCAGTCCTGGCCACTTAGTTCACACCTGGATGTCAGACCCCATTCCTCGCTTTGATCTGTGAGTTCTCTTTTAATAAATAAAAACCTTTGTATACCCTATTCAGAGCTAGTGTGGGATAATTTGATTTGTGTTTCCTCCCCATCTGACATGTTCATCTTTATATGCATACAATAACAATTAATTTAAAAGAAGCCATGAATTTGAAGAAGAGTATTGAGGAATATATAGGAGGTATAGGAATGAGAAAAGAGAAGGAATTAAACTGTTGTTTTTTGAAATGTTGTAATTGAGTATTAAAATACAATCTCACATAAACATATACTCCAAACTTAGATTTAAAAACACATTGTTATTAAGGAAAACACTGAAGCACATACATAGCACACTTTGTATTCCCTTCTCCAAAGCATGAATGCGCACCGGCACATAGAAACAACAGCATAGTCTCATCTCAACCTGAAAGATCCCTTTGTATAGAGAACACAATTCATCACCATCTTGGAGAACTAGATGATGAACATGGTGACAATCATTCTATAAAGAGCCAAGATAAAGTACATATCAAATATTTTTACAATTATCACATAAATTTGTCTATTGTTTTGAATTATAAGGTGAATATTTTATCATTTTGGTTTTTTTTTCATCAGTTTGTTTGAGACAGGGCCATTTTTTGTAGGTCAGGCTGCTGAAATTTGCTGTGTAGCCCTGGCTTTTCTTGAACTCTTTACTGAGTCATTGGCTCACCTTCTTGATATATGATTATAGGCATGAGCCACCATTTCCAATGTATACAGTATGTTTTTTTTCCTCATTTTTTATTAAACATTTCCATCTCCTCCCCTCCTCTTTCCTCTTCCCTCCCCTCCCTTCCACCCATACCCCCACTCCGCCCCTCTCCAAGCCAAAGAGCCATCAGGGTTCCCTTCACTATGTTAAGTCCAAGGTCCTCCCAACTCCCCCTAAGTCCAGGAAGGTGAGCAACCAAACTGACAAAGCTCACAGTGAGCCTGTCCATGCTGTACAGTATGTTTTGAAAGATATTTATTCTAGGAGGTTTTGGATAATCTACAACTAAGAACGTAACCTTCTTTGATCTTTATTTTTACTGCTAAAAATCGTAGGCTGATGACTCATAAAGCACATGAAACTGTTTCTTCACAGTTCTAGAGGTTAGAATTTCAAACATACAGATAATGCCAGGTATGGTTTTCTAGAAAGAAATCCTTTCTGCCCAAAATACTGCCAGCTGGAGAAGAATTCACATTTTAGGAAGAAACTAGGTAAGTATGCTAAGCTAAGCACCGAAGAAAGCCTAAAGTAGTAGACATATTGTTTTCTCTTAAATATCCCATCTCCATTCTTTTTGCTTGTACAACATGTCTTTATCACAATTAGTGCTACACCACCTTTTTCATTGTTCTTCTCATCGCAAAAACTGGGAAATGGAAGTAGAAGAGATGTCTATTAACTGGTGAGTCAATCACAGAGTACCCTGTCTCATAATTCTATCGTAATAGCCATTCTGTTAAAACATCAGAAATTTGTAGAAAATGCATTCAAATATAACACGACAGATCAATACTTTGTAGCTCTAAACAGAATTCTCAACAGAAGAATCTCAAATGGTCGAAAGACACTTAAAGAAATGCTCAGCACCCTTAGCCACCAGAGAAATGCAAATCAAAACAACTCTGAGATACAATTTGCTTATAGCAGCATTATTTGTAATAGCCAGAACCTGGAAACACCCTAGCCACCCCTCACCTGAAGAATGGATAAAGAAAATGTGAAAATGACTAATCAGCAGTGAAAAATAATGACATCTTGAAATTTGCAGGCAAATGGATTGAAGTAGGGGGAAATAAAAGAACATCTGGAGTAAGGTAACCCAGACTCAGAAGGACAAATATTGTATGTACTCGCCTGTAAGTAGATAACAAACATAAAAGGGGATAACCAGCCTACAGTCTGCAATCCCAGAGAAGCTAGAACCTTCATCAAGAAACATGTGGAATCAGATGAAGGATTCCACAGCTAATCCACGGGTCCGAGCTCCTGGAGTAAGATCGGAGGGAGGAAGTAGTGATAAAGGAAGCAAAGTGGTCAAGACTGTAAAGGGAAAGCCCACAAAATCATCTGACCTAAGCTAGTGGGAGCTCATTGACTCCAGACTGACAATTGGGAAACACCTTCATGGGACAAACCTGGTCCCCTGAATGCAAGCAACAATAGTGTGAATTGGGCAGTATATGCAGCCGCTGATAGTGGAGCCAGGATCTAACCCTAAGGCATGATCTGACTTTGTGGAGCCAATTCTCTATGGAGAGATACCTGCTTAGCCCATGAAGTGGAGGGGGAGGTGCTTGGTCCTGCCTCAAGGAGGTGATGGGACAGATTAAGTTGACTTCCTAGGGGAGACCTTACCCTACTGAGGAATGGAGGGAAGGTATGGAGGGAATGAGAGGAGAGGAGGAAGGAGGAACTGGGATTGGTACATAAAAAAAAATTAATAAAAACTAAGATCCTAATTAATTTGTGCTTACCAGCACATTAATATGATGTTGAATAGGAGCAGCCCCATCTAATCATTAATGTACATCTGTGTAGTTAAAATTGTCACTATCAGTATCCTCTACTTTCCTAGGAAGATGTGTATGACCACAGCAAACTTTTAGGTAGGTGTAAATCATCTAAAGGTCTTGGTGCTTCAGCAGTTTAATTTTTATAATTTTTTTTTATATTTTGAAATTATAATTAATGGGAAAAGGCCATTAATTTGAGAGACTCCAAGTTTGGTATTAGTACGTGGAAAGTCCTGGAAGGAGGAAAGGGAAGGGAAAAATGAAGATTCCAAGATGCTGGAGATTTCCAGAACATCAGGCATCTGGATAAGGAAATATGAAGACAATTAGAGTTGAAGAGCCCATGAATACTCCACAGGGCAGAGCTGGAAAACCAGGGTAATGAAAGCTATTGGAACCTAAATGAAGATGCACATGTCGCAGAATTTGTATGCAGAGCTTTGAAGTTTGGTGTTTGTCCCTGTGTGAACTACTGGAGAGATGAGAACAAATATCAAAGATAGGGAAACAATGACAAAAGAGCCTAACAATTTTATCCCAGGCTAGCTGGTGAGCAAACAAGCTTTTAGAGGAGCATAAGTGAATGCATGCTTACAGGAACATATGTGACACATGAGCAGATGATTTTTTGCTGTCTTATTCTGGCAATGATTCCATATATTCATTTATGGATGAAGTCACTCCTTCAGTTAACCTACCATCTGCATACATTATCACACACCTCTCCCTCACACCAGTCCATAACCCACAAGACGACATGCTGGTTGGGAATAAACATATAGTTGTACAGACACTAGCAGCAGAAGTGGAAATCTTGTGTCTAATGATTCTGGGAAACCCTCATTCTCAGAAGGAATATCAACAAACCTGCCATGGAGTGTATCTTACTAGTAGTCATAGCTACTTTGATGAAGATTATAGGGAGCTATATTCCACACAGCCCAGCTCTGGTTAAATATTTCTGGATTTCACACTTCTTGCTTGGAAAAAGAATATTTGCTCCATACTCTTGTACACTGGGGCTGTGCATTTAGGTTTTGTCTTGAGATAAAAATTGCATTTCTCCCTTCCCCTTTCTCCCTTCAAATCTTCCCACATACTACTCCTAATTCTCCCTCAAATTCATGACCTTTTATTAGTAATTTTCTTTATATGCATAAACTTTGCATATATTTCTAAATATAATCTGCTTGGTTCATATAGTGTTATTGTATGGATGTTTTAGCATACACCATTTAGTACAGGACCACCAACTGGTGTTCTTTTTACTACAGATGACCTCTTCTGCTCCTAGCTTTCCTCAGTTACCTGAAAATGCTTGTGTATGGTTGGGACCTCATGAGTTTTTACCTGTTCAGCTTGGTATGTCTATTGGCATTGTTATTGTTCAGCTCAAATCATAGTAAAGAGATAGCCTGGCTTATCAGAAGAAAAAAATATGGACCTAGGACTTTGCAATAGTGAATGATCATGTAAGTTTTAAAGTTGAAGTGAATAAATTTTACGTTATGAGTTGGTCATGAGACTAAGGGATTCTGATGCACATCATAATGTGGATATTAAGTGCCCCCATAGATTCACATTCTGTAACAGTTGGTACTCAGATTGTAGCACTATCTCGAGAGGGTGTGGAATCCTTGGAAGGTATTTTCTGACTGGAGGAATTTTGGTCTCTGTGGAGGAGGCTTTGGTAGATGTAGCCTTGGTCCACTTTTGACCTAGTTTCCCTGCTTCTTGAATCCTAATCTGATGTTACTAGAAGTCTGATGCTTCCTCTGCCAGTGACAGGAGCTGTCCTGCCGCCATTCCTTCACGGCTATTCTAAGTTGCATCCAGTCATACTGTAAATCCTTACTTCAATTGCCCCATTGTCAAGTATTTTGATGCATCAACGAGAATGTACTTAATCAGCACCCTTTATATTTTACAAATACTCTGGAAGACATTCTGCAAAGTAGATCAGATTCTAAATCAATTGTATAATTATTACTATGGTTCTGAATTTAGCTGCTTGGGTGCCCTTGGTAAAACTTAATCAAAAGATTAAACAAATCCACAGTATCTTTCTTTACATAAACAGTCTTAGCTGAATCTACTTATTCATATTTATGGGCTTTTATCTATCTACTCATTATTTAATCAAAGTTTAATCTTCTCTCCCTTAAGCTATCTCTTATTTTCCCTTTCTTTCAACTGATCAGATAATCTTGCTTTATATTTTATCACTAAGACAATAAGTTTTCCAACTTTTTCCTCAAAGAACAGTTAAGTGCCTTCTCAAATCAGAGTACAGAGTATTTCATTTTCTGCTTGAAGATCAGATTGATTAATTTGTTGGTTGATTGGTTTTGCATTGTGGAATGAATGAAACACATGAATTCAAAAGTGTTACTAACCACTGCCTTACCATTTAGCCATATCGGCCTATGAGGTTCAGTTCTTGAAACTTAGTTTCATTTGAACCTCACAGTTTCCTCCATAATTAATAGGAAAAGGACACAAATAACAACTAACAGTTCTTGTGGCAAAAGAGATACCTCAGTGATAAAGAACATTTTCTACTTTGGAGAGAGCCTGGATTCAGTTCCCTGTACTCACTGAACAGTTGGCAGACATTTATAACTCCAGTTCCACGGCATCCAGGAGCATCTTTGGTCTTTGTGGGCATCCACATTGGACACATACATGCATGTAATCATACATGCATGATACAAACAAATGTCTTGTATCAGGTTTCTGAAAATATGAGCCTGAGTAGGTTGTTTAAAAAACCTAATTTTTAGGGTAAAGATTTTTTTTTAGATTTATTTATTTATTATGTATACAGTATTCTTAGTGCTCTGCCTGCAAGCCAGAAGAGGGCACCAGATCTCATTACAGATGTTTGTGACCCACCATGTAGTTGCTGAGAATTGAACTCAGGACCTTTGGAAGGGCAGGTGGTGCTCTTAACCACTGAGTCATTTCTCCACGTGTAAAGACTTTCAGACACCTATTAAGAGAGAATATTAGAAAAAGATAATGAAAGGGAAATGACATATTCTGATAAAGCCTGCCTTAGTAAGAACTATATTTTGAGAAGAAGTTTGCCATGAGAATAAACTGTTCTACTCCATTATACACATTTGAGAAAAGGGTCCATATTCAAAGTCATGCATCGAGGCTCCCACCAAAATTTAGGAAGATGCATTGTATTATACTATAAATTATTGCAGGGACAGAGCAGAGAGAAATGTAGAGCTCATTATAAATTATTGTAGTTAAACTTTTCATAAGTAGGCAATGTCCACTCCTCTTCACCTGCACTGTTCTCACCAGATCAAAAAAATAGGATAATGAGTCTAGAAATAGAAAACGGAACTATCATGGGTAATATCCAGGCACAATGTTTCATTCTATGGTTCAAACACCTGAAGGAACTTAAGAGAGGAGTGATGGAGATAATTATTGGGAGCCACACAATTCTGCAATTAATGCCAAGGTTGCACTGAACATTATTGTTCCTTTCATTTGTGACTGTGTTGGGATGATTCTGGTCTTAGACAACACTTCCCTTTTGTACCGGAGGTCGGAGGAATTTGGAAATAACTTAAAATAGTCCTTTTAGAATAAATCAGTTTTAATAAAAGGAGAAAGAGAGACACTTACAAAGCCAAGGTTCCAGCGAAGCAGAGGGTCAAGCGGAGGGAAAAAACAGGGCTTCTCTCCCCAACCCGGTTCTTTTTAAAGGTACCTTTCTCCCCTGGGGCAGCCACGCCCCTGAACGCAGGGATTGGGCCAGCTGCCCCAACACCCTTTGACTAGTCATATAAGGTAGGATGAGTCATACTATACTCTGACCTGTGAAGGCCTTGATCTCTGCTTTCAGGTTACTCCATTCTTTGTATATACATATTTACTCTGTACTTTCTCTTTTTCAGTTAAATATGTCCTTAGAAGTACACTAGCTGTCTCTATGGTACATGTGAATATCAAACATATTTTTTGCTTTCCTAATTAAAAAGCAGTAGCCCTATCTTTTTCTCTAAGAAATCTCTTGTTCCCTATGAATTGATTCACAAAAACCAAACTGGTACTAAATCACATTTTTATTTAATTAATAGGGCCTCTCTTGTGTCCCTGTCACAAGGACCACCTCTTTGATTAGCTGAAACTCTTGAAATAAAGATCCTAAAATTTGTCAAAGTTCACGACAAATTTCCAATGTGAATACCTACAGGTTATGTAAGCAACAGAATTGCAGGTAAAAATAAATTTATTCAAGTTATGTGGTTTGTCATATGTTTTTATAGCAACCAAACTAATATATTGCATTATTTCTTTTTTCAGGTATCATTTTTCTGACCCCTATCTTTTATCCATTGGGAGCAAACTGCAACAAAACTGCTAATGTATGAAGATGCATATATCATAAGGATTAGTGAGTACTTTTATCATAGGCAGCTCCTTCTCTTTTTTATGCTTCTAAGCCCATTTTTCTTCTTTGAGACTCTTTTGCCTGTCTTTTCTCAGAATGACAAGATGTGGGATCACATGTCTCTAATGTTACCATTCTGAAAATTCCTTTGTCAGTTGACATGCAAAGCAACATCATATCATTCGGAGCAAAGACCAACATGTTACAGTAAAGTTAGCATGACAGTGCACTTAGCAGTGCAGCACCCCATGGTCTAGCTGCTGACTGCATAATCTAGTCAGCGATTGCTTGAGATTGGGTGAAACATTGTCTAAATGCCAGATAATTCTAGCTGGACACTTAGTCTATTTGAATCTTCCGTAACCTTAATGATTTTCTGTTCCAGTTGTTTCATCACTGGCTGAAGTGGGTTGTCAAAAGTCTTCAATAAATATTGTTTACTCACCAACTTTTTCATCAATTCATGCTTAGAATATCTACATGTAGGGTTTCTACTGTGTTCTATGAATCGACTGCCCTAAAGTTTCGTATGCTTGATTTTATTTGCTGTCATTTTCAAGTTACCCCATATTTTTTGTATAACTTACTGTGTCTTTTGTTGACAAAAGAGTTCTTATTTTTTTTTTCCTTTTCAACAACTTATAAGTGTTGGCCAATGATCCCGTTAACTTTTAATTGCAAACTTCTATTGCTCAGTGCAATAGGGCTAGCTGTTGGTAATCAATTAATCTCCGAATTTCAGTCGTCTCGCACAGTATAAACTTCAGTCTTAGTCATGTACCGTCCAGCCAGGAATGTGGAAAACTCCAGTGAGTCAAAGGGGCCACTCTGGCAGGGGCTCTGACAGCTTCGCCATGCTTGGCACACAGTTAAGTTGCCTCTGCCAGTTTTCTTTCTGAAATGCAAATCTAATAATATCACGTTTTTGTTAACCGTGCTGTCAATTCCCTTTTATATTAAGCATAAAATCCAAGCTACCTAGTATTGAGCAGAAGAAATTCATTGTTATGAACTACTCTCTCTCTCTCTCTGTCTGTCTCTGTCTCTGTCTCTGTCTCTCTGTCTGTCTGTCTGTCTGTCTGTCTATCTCTCTGTTTTATATAAAATGTGAACCCAAGCATCACAGAGGAATTAAGTACACCTGTGATTCAACTTCTTTCCATTGTCATATAATGTTTTTTTTGTTTGTTTGTTTTTGTTTTTGTTTTTTTTTTGGCATTGTCTTCTTTTCAATACCTGGTAGCCACTAAAATATCCATCTGGCAGAATCCCACTCAGTGTCGCTGTTATCTTCATGGGTGGCCTTTTAGATTGTCCTAATCACAAATTAAGTTTAGTCATCATTCAAGAACTAATTCCAGATAAGTCAAATTCACAAGTCCTGAAAAGACTGCATCTTTTGGAGATCCTTGTCTATGAATTGTCTATCACTGGTAATATAAAGATCCCTGAGGTTCTTTCTACCTTTTTGTCACCAGCCAATAATGTTTGCAGGAGTGGGATACTTACTTCTTTAGTATTATAAAAATCCATTGGACAATGACGGAACTGAACTAAACCTACCAATATATAAAAACAATATACATAATGTCATACAATGTTAAAATTTTCAGGGAGCTGACATGTTCTTGAGTTTGCAATTTTCACTGACTGAAAAGCTATAATGAATGATCAAATATACATATTATAAATATATATTTATATATAAAAACATTAAAATTTTGTCTGCATATTTTTTCTTTCTTTTCCCTAAAGAGAAATTAAAATTCAATATGTGCCTTATCAATTTCAATATTTATTCCTTCAGATGCACAAACAAGACACAATTAACTCTCACAAAGTTTTTTGTTTTCTTCATTCATGGGATACTTTTTACATAGGAATTTAACTTTTTGAGTATAACTCTTTATTATTTAGATATATAAACACCCATACATTGCTATGATGTGGTTCTCTTAAGGTTATACAACCTTCCCAATGAAACCCTTGTAAATCATGAATTAAATGAGAGTCCTGTAGTGAAAATATTTCCTTTGTATTTACCTTAAAATATAGTATAAATCATATAAAAGGAAATTAGTTGTCTATTAATTCAATAAATCAGAAACTCATTATGTTTAAGTATTATTCAGTAAAATTGTTATCACATGTTACAAGTACTTATAAATAATAGAAACACAATTGGTAATATTTAATGTTGTTCTACACCATTTCAAAACCATTTCAACACCTATTAGATTATTCATCCCAATGAAAACATTGGGAATATTTTGTCCACATTTTGAAACACTGCTATTTAAGAAATCTAAATGATTTTTCTGAAATTATAAAAGAAGTTAGACTCACAACTTCTATTTCTAGGACTTCAGTATTTAAAGAAAAAACAAAGACAAAAAGAAGTACTTCAAAAGCTGACACCAGGAAAAGCCTAGTGCTCTCATTCCCCAAGGCTTCGAAGATGAGGAAGAAGACTTGCCAATTCTAACAGTCTCATTTATTCAAAGAGATAGACTAGAAAGCTCAGAAGTCTTTGGGGACTCACTCCAAAGGCACTGGATTTGGCACCGAAAGCATCCCTAAAGCACAGACTGGAGTGGAAGCAAGGAAAGGCAAACATTTGTAGTGACTGATTTTCCTTCTTCTATGATTTTATTAAGGGTTTGCAGTAGTGTTAAGGACCAGAACAATCTAAAGCAGAAAGGCCTTTGGGGTAATGGTTATCATGAGTTAAAGTTTGGCCTATGGACACAAAAAGCATCTTCCTGTGTTGTAAAAAATAATAAAATCAATTCAGATGAGGCATTCGGGGATACTAAATCTAAGGTCTGTATCTCTGCCAAAAGTTGCAATAGAAACAGCCATGTTTCCTCCCAGCTCTGCTGTGTGTGTTGTTGCCAAATTCACCAGTGTAATGTCCATTAAAATAACATCTTTGGGAAAATAGCACGGTGCCAACATTGCCTGCTAGAATGAGAAAAACAGAAAATGATACTTAGACTATCTCTAATAGAGTAACTGTGGGTGTCCAAACTTTGAAAAAGTCCTCATAAGATATGGATAAAAGGAAGAAATCATCTCAGAGCAAATTAAGTTTTACCATCAGATTTAATCACAACTCATAGGCAAAGAATGAGATGCATTACTATCCCATTGATATCTGGCTCAGTAATCTTTGTTTTTCCAAGCAATAACATTGAAATGAGTATATGATTAGGAATATTGCTTATGACTTGTTAGACTTCTTGATTTTGCAAGATTGGTCAGAGAATCCTATCATATCTACATACTGATAACTCCAAAGCTTTGAGACAATTCTGTCCTCAAATGCAAGATTTGAATGAGTGTATCATTGCCTAACTTGTGTCCATTTAGTATGAACCTGTCTTTCACTTCCTCTGAGGCGTCATTTTCTCTGATTTCCAGTGTCTAAATTCTTTCTAAATTTCTATGTTTCAGAATAACATCTCTGATTTGTTTCCTATCACCTATCTTTGTGCTGCTTCATGAAAGTATATTAAGGCAAGATTTTGACGTATTTAATGCTATTATCTCATTTCTCACGCATATTCTAATGGTATCTATTTTCCTACCATAAGTCGCTTTCTTATGATCTGGCCTTGACGATCTCACAGATCTACACTTAATTCTGACTTTCTCCAAATTGGCCACCCTTGATTAGCTCTTTTCTTACTCCATTTGCTACAGGATGAGAATGGATGGATTCCCATCTATGTAATATCATGGGCAGTGATGGTTATCTCTGCTTCAACTGCATTAAGACACAGAATTATCCAGTTATATAATTGTCATTGGTCCACACTCCTGTAAGTAGACACAATAATTTCCCAAGCTGGTTTGGGTGGAATTGTTTCTTTGGTCTGTCCTTGATGTCTTATCTGAGGTTGAGGAACCTTTTCTTCATATCTCCCTAAGAAAATTCACACAGTACATCTACAAGTGTACCATTAATTCTTTTGATTATATGTGTATCCTATTGGTTTTGTTTCTGTGGGGAACATTAGTTGCAGAATTTTAAAAATGATTTATTCATACTCCTAAAATGACAGTTCTATAATCATATAAAAAGCCGGAAAAACCACAACTGTCTCACTGGTTTATTAACATGATGATTTAATTTGAGCATTTCATCTAGATGTAGCTTATTTTTATGATAATGTCATATTATTGAACTTTATGTTTTTCAATTATAAAATTATTGTAATTTTTCCTTAAACAATATATAATGTTAGTTATTGTTGATGATTTTACCACAGTTATTAAGAGAACTTCAAAAGTTTTGAAGCATATGATTTTAAAATAATGAGTATGTGCATATTTATAATTTCAGTATGTCACAATAGATTAGAAGTCATGAGAATTTTTATTTCATTACAACTTCTTTAATAGTATCTATTCAGCCATGTTTAGATATATGTAATATAGTACACATGTATATATTACATATTGTCACATGATAAAATTTTCTTATGTGTTTATGACTGTTTTAGTCAAGGTTCATTAAATGAACAGAACCAAGAGGATGAAAATATATAAAATCAATAAATCAGCTTTGAAATGGTAACAACAACTAAATTACACCTGAGAAGATGAAAAGCTGGTCGTTCCTTGGTACTTGGGGAGTAATCACACAAAGCTGTCTTTCAGACCAGCGAGGTGAGGGGAGTGGTATCCTGTAGCCACTCAGTCCACTTGGTGTGGTAGTCAGTGGTTCCAGTCCAGCTCTTGAACCCTGGTTACCAGAGAAAGAATCAGCAGCAGAAACAGGGAAAGCCAACTGGACAGCAAGGAGAAAGGCCAGAAGAGCTTCATCCTAAATGTCTTCCTACTCAGCACTTAAGCAAAGCAGTCAAGACAGCTCTTCACATGAGACTCTGCACTCAAGTGATTATAATTGATGGCATGTTGACAATAAAACCAACTATAATGATGACAAAGTACACTAAAAATAATATGGAATAAAATATTAAGTCTTTATTCTATACATTTTGGCATTATATCAAATATAATTCATATCTATTTGTTTTTTCTCTCTGTGTGTTCATTCCTGCCTGTGTGGAGGCTAGAGTACAATCTGGGAGATTGAAAGTTCTTCCTTCATCTATCTTGTGAGTTAATGCAACTGAAGTGGGGGTGTTACTCTTGGCTACAGTGCATTTATCTGTAACCATCTTGCTAGTCTATAATATATAACTTAAATTAAGCTTTCAGAGTTGGAGTTCCATGTTCTGTAAACCTAAAAAATTACAGAATTGCTTTTTAATAATACATAATTAATTATTCTAATTTTCTCTACATTATTTTTCCTTGGCATTTGTCACACTAACGTGTGATGCATTGGTTTCCAATATGACAGTTATATATCCTTTTATTCGAGTTTTGATACCGTTTTTCATGTAGAAGTGCTCTTCATTTTTTGTTTGTTTTCCAACTTGCATGCTTGTTTTTGTTTCGAATATTTGTTATGATTGTAGGTCTGATATAGTAACTAAATTACTTAATAGCCATTTTTTAATCAATATTCAGTAAGATGTTTTAGTCTTCAAATTAAGGTTGAATTCACTAAAAAAACTAAAACTAAAAGTAATTTGGAAAACAGAAAAAGGTATGGTAATACTCATCAAGCCAAATTGAGTAGACTTCAATCAGTGTTGAGACTGGTTTAGTTATATTGTACAGGTATTATATTGAATATGGATGAATATTCAAACATAAATACAAAACCAATTAAACAAAAATAGAAAAAAATAAATATACATATATGTTAATGAATATATACATACATACATATACATATATGTATATATATATATCCGCCTCATATGCAATAACAAAACAATCCTTAACCAACGTGGGTAAATACAGATACCTAGACTGAGAACTAGGAACAGTAATTCACACAAATATCATTTTCTGTAGAATTATTTCTTAGTTATTTGTGTAACTTAATTACTAGAGATTCAGATATACCAATGTAGTATTGCCATCCTGGACTATCATGATTAATACCTATAATTTGGGGGGAAAAGTAATAAATATTACTTTGTCAAGCCAAAACCAAATGACAAACTTCTGTAGTGCTTCATGGATCATGTCTACAGTGACTCAGAGACCATTGCTGAGAAAATTAGAACACCAGTCAGAAAATAGTGGCATAGGGTAAAGCAGAATGTGATCTACTTTATAATTTGGGGATGGTTCTACAATAGTTAGGACTTCCACAGAATTCAATCCAGAGAGAAATTCCTAAGAAATACAGAACACAGTTTCATCCCTTCACATTTCTTCATGTAAATATGTATAGCATGTTTAAGAATGTGTTCTTAATAAAATATTCAGTATATCATGTGTTTTTAATTTTTCAAACATTTTTTATCAATAATTAAATTGGTCGTATAAAATAAAAGGCTGGCAAACAATTTTATTTTTAGTTAGGAACATACGTAGAATTTAGAAAAATATTAGAGTAATGACATTTATAATAGGTTATGATTGTTGAAATAAGATGTATTAATTTAAAAGTCATTTATTGGTTATGTTTAAAAGATTATATGGTTAATAAATATGTAGCTGAGTTTATCGAAATCATCCTGCAAAGGCAATGATGGGAAGGAATAAAAATAATTCATGTAAATTATGAAACAACTAAATTACTCTCTTTTTTGTTTAGTCAAAAAGAACTATTTTCAGTTCTCTTTGCACTTCAATTAAGTTTTATATATTTTTGCCTATTAAATCTTCACTAATAGGTTTAAAATTCCAGAATTCTAGAATCTGAAGTACATGGAAAGTAATATCTACAATATGAAGCTTGTTAACTTAATTTATTGTACTGGAAAATTTCAAACTATATATTTTATTTTTGCTTAAATATTCACACAGATATTGTGTGTTATCTGTTAGAAGTTTCTTATGCTTTCAAGCAGAGCATTTTTTACACAAGGCATTGATTTTAAAATAGGCATTTTATTCTTTGTAGCTACAGCTTTATAAATTACTTGAAATAATTAGGTTTGCAAAGTAAAATTACTTAACAGAAAGAGATGAAAGATGGTATATTGATATAAATGTAAAAATTAATACTATAATGTGTTTCATGAGTATATATATTTTTGCTTACTAATTTTCCCTGAGAATCAGATTGGCATGCTTAAATCTGCAACTTTGGAAGCTCAAATTTCATTCCATTAGAGATACAGTAATAACTTTGTAATTAGTAAAATCAGTGTCACGCTTCATAATAAGCTCACTGAACATATATATTACAGTAAGAAAAAGTAATAAAAAAATCACTTGATAGTAACATAACTGTCCCATTAAAATCTTGATTAACTTTACAACAATAATACAGTATCATTTTACTTTTATAAATTAGCAGACAAACTGGAAATATATCAAACAATGCTCTTGTATCTTTAAAGGAGGGAAGCCTGCTTAATTAAAATAATATAATGCTGGCAACATTAATTTCTTATTGTGGGGATTTAACAACTCACTTTGGAATGTGAGACCAAAATTATGTTTCAGCAGTTCCATGTTCAATGTTTCAAGGAATGCCATACGGCCCCTGGGCACCGCGAGGCATACAGTGATACCAGAAACAATTGATGTGTGTAATGACAATTGTGAGCATCCATTCCAGATGAGCTGACCCTCCCTGATTCCACCCTGCTGATCCTGTTTGGTCAGCAGGTAACTTTCACCATCTGTTTCTCTGATATCAGCTGAATCTGCTCTCTTAATGTACACCTAAATGGTGAAGTGTGTCATTGAATTCAAGATCTAATAGTCTAAATTGTTCTGTTTTATTTGGAAAGGATAATTTTAGCTTGGAAGGTATTTTTCCTCAGTAGCACGAAATTAGTTCTTATCCTGGGCATAGCCACACTAAGGCATGAACATTTTAAAAGGGACCACACATACTTATAATTACAGAGATTGCTATAATTTGTTCTTTGTATTACTGCAACCTTATGACGATATAATAACCATTCCTTTAAACTAAGTACTTTGCATGATTATTACACTGCCCATGTGAAAGTGTAGAGCTTCTAGAATATATGTGTGTGCTGATGTCTTAGTTAACTGACATACTGTCTGCACTGTTCTTTGTCTTTCTTCTCAGAGGTCAAAATTTTCCCTAGATGTTTAATTAATTAAAAGAACTTTATCAATTAGAAGACAAAACAGCAACTATTTCAAAGAAATTTCGTAAGTTTACAATTTGGGGATATTTTAGTTTTTGATAGACAGCATAAAATATTATTTTACCCAAATCTATTTTTAATTATCTGACTCTCACTTTGTTGAATTTTTCTGTCACTCTTCATGCTTTTCTTCTATATAAGACGGTGATGATTGGTTCTAATATAATTCCAACGTTCTTCCATCAAGGTGAACACAGCTGACGTTCAGGGTTGAACTATTTCACAGCGGGAATATGCTCTGTAGGTCGCATTTGTGTGCAGAATATCCCATTTCCCCAGTGATATTCCACCAGTTAAACCAACACATCACAGATGTAGAATTTTCCTTTAAAGATAATCCTGCTTTGTTTCCCTGGGTTCTCTAGTGCAAGGACTGTTGTAAGATTTACTTACATCACGCCTTTTCATAGCAGATCAAATGTTTAAAATAATTAAAGTCTTGGGAAAAAAACATGAAAAGGACAAACTTGTAAATGTATCATTAGCAAAGATTGTCACAAAACAAATCAACCAATTATTGTTATTAAACATTAATTATATCCCCCAAATTTTAATTTCCTGGGTAAAAATGGAATAATTGGTGGCAAAGCCCAGGTTTGCTTGATTAAAACATGTAGAACTTAATCATACCAAAATCATTGTAATTTCTAAAAGAAAAAATATTGATTTATCCTCCATGTCTATGGATGGAAAGATGTTGTTGACTGCCACATAATTTTCTTAAACCAAACACTGATTAATTGAAGACATTAAATTTCTTTTCATAAGCATGTGTATGGCTCATCTATACACACGCTTTTACTTAACAATTTCAGAGATACTTATTTCAAATCTGTCTTCATTTCCTCTAAGGTTTGTGGCTTCCCATTTCTTTCTTTTTGCCAATACTATTTTATTCTTAAAGCAATCTTAATTTACATACCCGTCCATGTTTCCTCTTCCTCCCATCCTCCCACTCCCCTCATCTCCCAACCCACCCTATCCCCATCCCTCCTCAGAAAAGGTGAAGCCTCCCATGTGGAGTCAATAAACTTTGTTACATAACTTGAGGCAGGACAAAGGCCCTTCCCCCTGTATCTAGGCAGGACAAGTTGTCCCTCCAGAGGAAATGGGCTCCTAAAACCCAGTTTATGCACCATGGATAAATCCTGGTTAGACTGCTAGTGGCACCACAAACTGCTCAAGCCACAAACCTGTCACCCACATTCAGAGGTCCTAGTTGTGTCATATGCAGGTTCCCTCACAGTCAGTGGGCTCCCGCTAGCTCTGCTCAGCTGTTTCTATGGGTTTCCCCATCATGTTCTTGATCTCTTTGCTCATGTTATTGCTCCTCTTTCTCTATTTCTGGCCTCCAGAAGCTCAGCCCAGTGCTTAGCTGTGGATCTCTGCATCTGCTTCCATCGTTTCCTGCACATAGGTCCTATGATGATAATTAAGGCAGTCATCGATCTGATTACAGGGAAAGGGCAGTTAAGACACCCTCTCCACTCTTGCTTAATTTGTTAGCTGGGATCATCCTTGTGGATTTACTCAGGAAATTTTGTCTATTTCTCCTTTCCAGGGAGTCCATGTATGTTTCTCTTAGGGTTCTCTGTGCTTGCTGGCTTCTCTGGAGTTGTGGTCTGTAGACTGGTTATCCTTTGGGTCTAATATCCACTTATGAGTGAGCACATAGCATGTTTCTCTTTCTGGGTTTGGGTTACCTTACTCAGGATTGTTTTTTATAATTGCCAAATGTAATTGTTTTTTACTGCTGTTTTTAGTACTCCATTGTGTAAATGTACCACATTTTCTTTATCTGTTCTTTTGTTGAGGAGAATCTAGGTTGTTTCCAGGTTCTGGCTGCTACAAATCAAGCTGCTACGAGTTGAGCAAATGTCCTTATAGTATGTGTGTGCATCCTTTGGGTATATCCCCAAGAATGGTATTGCTGAGTCTTCAGCAATTGAGGAATGCTTCCCTTACCCCAAATTCTCTCCAGCATAAGCTTTCATTAGTGGTTTTGATCTTGGCAATTCTGACAGATTTGTTTTGATTTGCATTTCCCCGATTGCTGAGGATGTTGAGAATCCCTGTAGTACCTTTTAGCCATTTGAGATTCCTCTGTGAGAATTCTCTGTTTAGATCTTTACACCTTTTTAATTGGATTATTTGATATTTTGATACACAGTTTCTTGAATTCTTCGTATATTTTGGGGATCAACCTTCTGTCTTGAATGGGGTTGGCGAAGATCTTTTCCCAATCTGTAGACTGCAATTTTGTCTTGTTAATTGTGCCCTTTGCCTTACAGAAGCTTCTAGGTTTTAGGAGGTCCATTTATTAATTGTCCATCTTAGTGTCTGTGCATTTTCTTTTTTTTTTTTGTTTTTTTTTTTGTTTTGTTTTGTTTTGTTTTGTTTTTCAAGACAGGGTTTCTCTGTAGCTTTGGAGCCTGTCCTGGAACTAGCTCTTGTAGACCAGGCTGGTCTCGAACTCACAGAGATACACCTGCCTCTGCCTCCCAAGTGCTGGGATTAAAGGCTTGCACCACCACTGCCCGGCTCTGTGCATTTTCAAATACTATGATCTGTTCAGTTACACATGTACTTATCTCTAAATTCTTTAAGCAATTTAGGACTTATTTTTACTAGTCCTTGTATAGTCCTATAATAATATAAGGTATATATTTATGAATTTTAAATGAATACATATCAAATGTCAGTATTTTTGCAAACATTTATGAAACATTGTGGTATAACAAATAAATGGTTTGCTCTTGTTCTTGAATGAACTTTTTATTGACTCAGGCCCTTTTTCCCTTTAAAATTCCTGCGAGCTTTGTGTAAATTAAAGATATTAGCATGGTGTTAAGAGCTCTAAATATTTTTTGCCAGTTGTCATTGGTGTTTACTTCTTTCAAATTTATGACAACTTATGAAAGCAGACCTGTGAAAGTTATTCAAAATTAAGTGGTTATCTGAGGCAATTATTCTGCATGGTCTTTCTGAGAAAGAAAATATCTCAATTACTTTACTATTCTAAAAGCTAGTGTTAATTTACTTTATTTGAAGGACATAAAATAAAAGGCTCAGAAAAACTACCTTTTATCTAGAATGTGATGACACAAATAATATTAAATACCCTCAACAACACAGTTCCTGATATTCAGATATTTTAAGCCTGTTATAGGATGTTTTCTGATTCTTTCTTCCTGAATATCTCAGGAAAATAATTGTTTCTGTTAAAATGGGTATGTATCAGGTCTCTTTTATAGAATAAGCTCATACATAATAAAATTGAAAGGAAATTGTAACTTAAAATTTAAATTGTAGAAAGAGTAGTTATATTTGTGTTGACAAATATAAGCCAATCACAATATACACCAAGTAGAAATGAAAACCTGTCTTTTCCTATCTCTTAACTATGAAGACTCAGAAAAATCTGAATGGTATTTATATCTTCTCATTCTTTATGAAGAGCCAATGCTTTAATAGCTTATTGATACTTTAGAATGACTAAAATAGATGATGGATTAATGGATTCCTATGTTACTGAAATTGGAATGCTTATGGACCAGTCAATATATACAGCCCTCAGGTGCCAAGTCCTCATCTCAGTAAGGATTAGTGAGGGTCAGACTGCAAGGTAAGATTTCATGAGGACTTTCATACATTAGCAGCTCTCTTTACTCATTTAAAAATAGTGATATTAATAATCTCGATTCTGGAACTTCTTTGGAGTATGAAATAAATTGTGAGTTTGGTGAATACAGGAGACTGTTTAGCATTTTCTCACTGCTTCGGGAATGTCTAGTAGTGCCAATTCTGAGAATATTTTATGTTACAACTTGAAGAGAAAGATTTTTACAACATAGTCTGGTATCTAGCCATCTCCTTAGCAGGGATGGTGCTAAGGAGTAGAGAAATGACTTTCAGAGGGATTCAAACAATGTTAGAGTGCGCCGTCTCACCAATTAGTGGAGTGGCAACACAGGACCAAGGGAAGGAGTGGGAGTTCACTGCAAGAATTTCTTCCTAAATACTTGACATCTGGGATGGTGTGAAGAAGCTCAGGAAGCAAGGGTGGTGTCAAACTATGTCTTTTGGAACTGGCGTTTGGGAAAATTATCCCATCTCTTAGGCCAGGTTTAAAGTGTTTTGCTTGTTAATGGCTGTCTTGTTTTTTTTCTGAATATTCTCCTGTTTGGATACTACAAATCTTTTAAATGTGTTTCCAGTGTTTTAGTGAAGAATATGATCAAAGTGATAAAAATCTTATTTAGAGTAAATGAAATTAAATATATCCCTGGCTTATGGAACTATTTTATAAATGATAGATAATATGTTTAATGAATTTATAAATTGTTTTTTTATATTATCATCATTGTAACTATGATTTTATCATATTTAAATAATTCAAAGCTGTACACTAATACAATTAGATGTATTTTGAAAAGAAGAACTGCAAGGAATAAGGCAAATGAGAGGTTTTAACAATAATAAAGAATGCCAATTCGATTTGATTTTTCATCAAACTAGCACATCTTAATGTAGCTAAAATTAATTGTAATGTTGTCCTGTTGAATGTTTAAATCACATATTATTTTTTCTGATAAATTCTATTTACCAGAAATCATAAACGTGAGAGAAATGTTTCACCTGGGGATAACATCAGAAAGCTAAAAGGGATAGCATCCAAGTGAGTAAGACATCACAACAGCATCCTAACCACTTTACAGCCTGAAGACAACTGAGAGGCAGCCAACACAAGGGCAGAGAGAGGCTGCCAAGGAGCCAGATGCTACTGCTGGAAAGAAAATTTTCTCAGCTCAGCATCTGGATGTCGTAATGCAATCCAGAAAATCAAGGACAAATGGAGCTTTGTAGAGGGGAATGCTGTCCTTACCTAAGCAATGTGCATACCACCAAGGGTGTGTCTGCAACAGTGTTCTCATTCATTTACAAAACTAAAATCAGATGACTGTTGTTCTTAAATTTTTCCTGCCCATTTGTGATGTCCCTGAAGATATTTACCACTGTGTGTAGCCATTTGAATGTGAAGTCCCTCAGAATATTGGACATTTGAATATTTGTTTTAGCGGATGTGGCCTTAAAGAAGCAAGTACATCACCAAGGACATGATTTGAGGTTTCAGAGCCTCAGGACATTTTCAGTGCATGCATCTGTCTCCTTCTTGGTCTTCACAATATAAGCCTCCACTCTGATATTGTGGACTCTTATGTGTCTGGATATGTAAGTCTAAAAAGACCCTTACTTCTAATTAGATGCCTTGGTGATGACACTTTATCACAGCAATACAAATGTAGCAAGTACAGTGTCGTAATAGAAGATCTCAGCTTGTTCCTTTGAGGGAACTGAGATCACGAGGTTTGCATCACTTTCCATGCATGTTTGAAAAGAAGTTGACAGGAAGCTTTGTCTCGTGCACTGCAGTACTCATAGGACGATGTAAGACATTGAGACTCTGTAATTCTAATGCTTTGCTGTGATGTAAATAGTCTTCATAAATGGAAGGAAAATAAGAAATAAGCCAGAGATTAGATGGATTAGATGTGAGTTATTATTTAAATTATGAAAATTTAAATCTGAAAATTTTATGATCTCTTAAGAGATTTCTATGTAAATAAACAATACATGGAAAACATATATTTAAAAAATGTATTTATACAAATGAAATATTTATATTTTGTTGTATAAAATTTAATAATTGTAAGCCAGGCAGTGGTGGTGCACACCTTTAATCCCAGCACTAAGGAAGTAGAGGCAGGTGGATCTCTCTGAGTTCAAGGCTAGCCTGGGCTACAAGAGCTAGTTCCAGGACAGGCTTCAAAGCTACAGAGAAATCCTGACTCAAAAAAAAAAAAAAAAACAAAAAGTAATTAATAATTTTAATATGTCCCTGATGAATAATGTTGACTGCATTGAAAAATTAACCTAAAATGATGTGACAAAAGCATAAGATGCAGTTCCTCATAGTGGTGACTGGTGTTATATGTTTTAAAGTTATGAAATTACATATTAAATAGTATAATTTTATTGACGGTTTTGAAAAACAGTATATGGTATATGGCGTTCAAGGCATAAAAATTTCATAGAACCAAGTGAAAAATTAAATATGGTCTTTCTAATTTTGACATAATTACACATACAGAATATTTGTGTTTTCTCTGTACTTCATTAGGGACACAGACAAGAGCTATTTCACAGTTCCACTTTGTTATTGCTTGGTCAAATTCTCACTGCTTTTAGAATTTCTGTTGAATAAAAATATTGATTTGTTTGTTTATTAATATCTTCCTAATTAATGGTCTTTTTAAGTTTCAGTCTCAGATAATTGAAAGCAATACTAAGGCAATTTCAAATGATAAAAATGATTATAAGTTCTTGTTTATACTGGATGTCATAGTTAATTTTCTACTTATGAAAAAAATAAATAGGCTGTAAACATTTATAGTTCTCTTCCTCTCATGTATTTAGATCTTGGCTAGCTATCTTTAAATTCCAGATTTCCCTGGAGTCCTCTGGTTTGGTAGACTTGTGCTATCATGTTGAAGTGCATTAGTTGTCCCCTTGCTTGGATGTCTTTGTTTCTTAAGGGAAAGAACAAAGAAACGCAGAATTCAATGCTATTTCAAAATGCTAGAGAAGTCTGCTCATCTTCATAGAGAAATTTAGTGTGGAGGTCCAATACAAGGTCTAAATACCCTGTTCAGTAGGCAGAGAGAAATGTGTACCATTACAATAAGATATATTTAGCAATACTAAGTATTGAAAAGAGAGAATTGCTATGATTTAAATTGTACTGTTCTTCCTTCTCGACTCCTCTGCCCTCTCTCCAAAAGAAGTCAGGAATGTCTTTACTCCAGGATGCTTGTAAGTGTGTTTACATCGCAGATGAAAATGAGGTCAAACTTAAATACATTTGCAATAGAACTAGAAGATATTTCATATGTGAGATGTTCCCCAAATAATTTGTGTTGTGTTAAATCAACAGTTCTACTAGAAAACTCTGGGGTTTTCAAAGTTGCTGAAGAGACCCAAATGAGAATAATTAGATTAACTATCTTGTAGCATTTCTATATTCAGTGTTCTGTTCTTTCTTTGGTAGAATTTGCTCCATATTTTCATTTCATAATTCCTTATCTTTTTTTTTACTCTACTACTGTCTGCTAATTTAAACAGTAGAGTGGCAAGTCAAACAGTGTTTCTGGTCTTCAGTGTCCTCAGTGTGTGTAGTACCTGAAATATGACTAATTCTGTATTGACTTCAAGGTTCAAAAGATTCATAATAACACCCCAAAGCTATGTACCTTGTTTACAAACCTCATTTTGCAATGGTTAGTCAAGAATACTGAATATTATTGTTAATTGGTGTCATGGGCCCATGGTTGTTGGTGTTCTTAAGTTATAAACTTCTTTAATGTTTTCCCTTTTTTCCTAGATTCTCTATTCTGCATCACTAGTCTTAAAAGCTTCCCTTATTTCTTCAACTTCTTGCTGACACCATTATTTAATATTACACTTTTTGAAGACCACTACCCTTTTATGTCATCATTAAATGGTTGTATTGTGTTGTTATCTTCTTATAATTGTTGACCACAGATGCGAATTTGCTTTTGTAAGGCATAGAAATGAATGAGCTCATGTAAATCAATTGAAAATATATTAGTACAGTGAAAATTTTCATTTTCTAACAATTTATTAGGAAAAAAGTTATTTAAAATCAAATAATGCCTCTTCAGTTAGATACAGCTTAGCAGTTACTTGATATTTAAAAAAGGAAATTTTCCATATGATATTTTCTTTACAACCAGTACATTCAGATTTTACCATAAAGGATTATGTTTCTAGAAAGGATATTCTAACTGTTATCTATTTATTTCAAGGCACTAGTAATTCGTACATCATAAAATAAAAATGCCATTAAATTAAATTTAAATGTAAATTTTAAGAACCAGCTGTACAAGTACTTAAAAGGCTACAATTATAAACAACTATGACTTCCTATTTTTAAAAAAAGTCTTCTAAATAACAGACATGACACTGTACATAATTGAATGCATTTGAATCTATCAGTTCAATCATCTTGGTAAGCACGTTATGAATTCCTTTTTCTTAAAAGACACACATATGGCCATTGATCAAGAAAAGCATGCTTTCTCTGTGACTTTGAACCTGCACCTTTGCTGCCTTGTTTGTGTTGCTGCAATGGGTGACTTTCACAACAGGAAATCAGGCCAATTTAAAGTCCAGGCACCAAGCAATTTGAGAACCACCAGCTTTATGCAGTAATATAATTATTCCCTCTGAGGCGCTTAATTGTATTCATCACACCATGATTTTTGCACAAATTAAGCATGAATTTACTGCTATATATAACTCGCATTGCAGTTAACATTCTGGAAACAAATTTCAAGGAGAGAGAATTTTAGACTTATTCATCCCCTGAAATCACAAGTTCCACAGCATCCTGTATACTTTAAGGTCATTGTTTCTCCCTTCTTGACTCTAAATAATGGAGCTGCCAAATTGTGAAAGAGAAAGTAAATATCTGGAAATGGATTTCTAGTTCATTCTTTTTCTAGTTCATTATCTCCAAAATTGCAGAAATTAAAGTTTTACATGTTTCCTGTGATTATTTTGTTTCTCTAAACAGAATTATGAGTTGAACCTAAGTACACATAAAGTCACAGTGAATAAAAATACAGAATACCATTTCAAAATCAAATGTCAATTACCCTTTAAATACACAGCACATACCTAGGAAAAAGTATACCTAGAATATCATTTTAAATATGCATAGTATCTTAAACCACACACTTAGAAGGTGAATTCACATTTGTTTTTAAAATAAAATAAATCAAAAAAGAGTGAACTGGAAATATTTAATGTCATGATTCTTTTGTTAATTAATGTTTTCATTTTGGGGATTAAATTTAATTTACTCATTCTCCCCCTTTCCTGTCTTCCCTAAAATCCTCCTGCTTCCAGAATTCCACATTTGCCTGTAGTTCTTTGTGTAAGGTGAGTCTTCATGAGCTTCCTCCTGTTCACTTTGACATGTCTGCTGGTATCATCCTTGTTCAGTTTTTGTTAAGTTTTTGTTGGGGGAACTTTAAATTTGTAGCATCTGATGTTTGTGAGAGACACAACCTCAGATCAAACTCTCCTTTCCTTAATTAATATAGTTTGGATTTTATTTGCAATATCAGAAATATTGCCTTTTAATATTCTATAAAATATTCTTAATTATTTTTATCAAATTTTCCAAGAAGATATGTTTTGTTCTTTTAATCTATACATCCATTCACTTATCATGTTATTCACATGTAAACACAAATATGTACACATACAACTGATTCTTACTGTTGCACTAACAGTTTTCCAGTTAATAGTGAGAAGCTAATAAATATTTGTTAAATCAAATGCTGTTCAACATTCTCCTGTATTATTCTTGTCCTAAGAACGGAATCATAAACTTCTTGAAATGCCAAGGGGAGGCAACATAGTATTGTTCAAACACCTTGACTCTGAAAATAAATTAAAAATTCTATGCAGTCTTGGTATTCACACACTGTAGTTTTTCAGAGCTTGGGCATTCAAAGTTTTTTCTCTGTTGTAGCGGAAAAACTACAAAGTCGCTTAAAATCTTGAGAACTCAATCCATCATTGACAAAATGGTTAGAACACAGTGTTTTAAATACAAGCCTAGGAAAGAGTGAGAACTCAGGGCGCGATCGTTACATTTTTATCTGCTGTATTTTTCGTGTAATGTCTTATAACAGGTAGAGATTAGAAATGTTTGAAAATTTATAGTGAATCAGGAACTACTTTTCCTAAACAAGTATTGGCTTCTAATTGGGCCCACATGGTAACTCAAAGCAGTGTGAGACCATGGCCCTATGTTTCTGTCTCTATGTTTTGAATTTTCCCATTTTACTTAGCTTCAGCTATCATCAGACCTTCTATCAGAGTTCAGCTTCTCTCGTGGGTGCAAGTGCAACAAAAGGTCATTGTTCCTAGCCTTTGCTTTTGATACCTATTAAAGTCCATTAAATCAAGAATAATCCATAAACACTCATTTCACAATTAGATTATTGCCGAGTAATAAATAGTCCCCAAATGAAGATGGCTATGTACAAAGCACGCTTCTTTTCTGTCACAATATTTTCTCTACTATGAAGACAATGTCATTAATCCCCAAATGGACTCTGAGTCCCTAGACCTATTATCCTTGTTCCCAGCCTGGCCATTTTTATTCCGTTGCTCTATGTTTTTCACCATGACTTTTCTCTTTATTTTCAGTATCGTGAGCAGTCTTGAACCAGAGACTGCTAGGGCTGTGAAGCCTTGGCTTTTGCCCCCAAAACTTCTGTAACAGGTTGACTGATTTCTTTCTTAGTTCTCAGTATTCCATGAATTTTTTTATATGTCAGCTCAGGAAAACAGGATGCTGTTTTTATTGTAACTTTCCTTAAGGAGAGACATGGAAAATTAAAAAGGGATCAGTAGATTTGGATCCTGGTACAAAGATACAAGTGAAAAGAAAAGAGACTTAGAGAAAAAATGAGATAGACTTTTGCTTCTTCTGAGGGTCAACAAAAACCCAATAAAAAAATTAAACATATTTCCAAGAGAGAGGGGATCTCTAGGTATTCTCCTGTAGATTAAAGGAAAGCAATTCCTCTCCCACAATGACTACAGTCTTTTCACCAGGGCAGGTTTGAAGTACTATAAATCTATTTTAAGACATTTGCAGTGGAGTATCTATGAAATACTCAAAGAAAGTGCATGTTTGGGAGCAGAGCTGGCTTCTAAGTACCAATGATGTTTTAAAAAATCAATATGGAAATATAGCTCAGCAAATAACTGTTCTTTACTGGGCCAGGGAACATGGAAATAGGGATAAATACCCTTTGGGTACATTTCAAACATATTTAGGGAAAAACTTTTTGTTATAAGGTTATTAAGCACCACATTAATTCCCCCTTGTACTATTCTGAATTTTAATGTTTCAGTTGGCCCATAAATTTAGTCTGTTCAGTGATCCATGGATTCAAATTTAATATTGAGAAGTATTAGATATTTTCTGGATACTTGTCCTTACAAAAATCAATTTGTAATTTAGGTAATTAATATGTGTATGAGTTTATAATAAAAATACCTATATGGGCAGAAGGTTCGGGAAGCTCAGAATTGCAAATTAGCACCAACGTAACAAATGATGGAAGCTATGCTTTCTTATCAGCATTGTACCATTTTTACAGTAAAGCTTGAAAGTTGAGAATTAAAATAATCGATTTCTTGTATATGTACTTAATTGTGGTGTTTCCTACCATAATATTGAGCTGAATATTAGATTGGCATTTTGCAAAACCTTTCATTTGCAAATTGTAAGCTTTTAAATTCTGTGCTCCCATCTGTCACCTTCCAGTCCGTCTAGTCTATATCATTTTAAGTGGTGTTAACACAGCTTCATTACATAGTGATACATACTACACAAATGTTAATTATGTATTTGACCTTGTTAATGATATGGCAGTGTTACAAGTTTGATTTGCTTTTAAAAACTATAGATAAGAAAAGTTCAATGAAAGGATATAGAAAAGAATAATTAATGCAATTAGTTGCAAACCTCTTTAAGTATGTACACACAAAATGTTTCTAACATGTTACTAATTTATTTGCCATATTCATAGCAGAAACAATAACATTCATCATACATCGTTATTCTAAAAGAAAGTCAAATGCTATCATTATTCTTGGCTAATTAAGAAAAAAGTAATATAATAACATGACATTGTTTCAAAGTACCTCAAAATAATTGGATGTGTTTTACTAAATAAAATTCAATTTCCTATGTGTTCTTTTTTTACAGTAAGAGAAAAATACAATATGTTGAAATCTCTTGTTTTTATGGCTGTCTTGTAAAATATGTAGCTATAGAAGCCAATGACTTTCCCATCCTTCTAGTCAATGGTATCCATATGCCTTATTATAAAATAATTAACACACCGTTGAAGTATACAAGAAGAATACAGGACGAGGGACAAAGAAAGGGGATCAGAAATTGGTAGATACAAGTATATTTTAATAAAAGAAATCTACTGATATTAATTAATTAATTTGTTTGTTTTGGAGACGTTTTCTATAACTAAGACCATATTTTCAGGTAAATATGTATAAATATAGTAAAATCCAGTACTCCTGAAATCACCAAGTTTAAATTTCTTAAATAACCAACAAATGTAAAAAATAGTAAAGAAATGAACTCAAATTGTCAAAGGGAACGAGCTGTCTACAGCAGGAGAAATACAATTAACAAAGAACAGAACATTCTTCTAAAATATCAGGAGAGAACAAACTACTTTCAGTGCATAGAGAGCATAAAAGTTACATTTACTGTCATGAATATTCATAGAGTGTGTTCCATATGCAAACAAACTTCAGCAGGAGCTTCTTGAGGGTTCCTGATATTATAATTAACCGTCCAAAGCTGGTCTGGAGACCAGAACTTTAAATCAGTTCTAAGTTAGGCACTTATGAAAGAATAGAAATGGGAAAGCAAAAGATAAATTCCCCCCCAAAATGAACGTCTGTATATAACAGCAGAAGTTAATGCAGGATAGATAACTCACAGTATCTTGCACGTTCTAGGTTTAGTGGATAAGAAGCCCCTAGTGGGAATGACAGCAAAAGCCCCAGGTGAGCTGCTGTCAGGTGCTCTCATTTCAAACTCTCTGTCAGAATTTAGGCTAGAAAAAAATATATGCACTAAATGCTAAGCCAATTGGTTCACAAGGCCTTGTTTTAAGAGGTAGCTTAGTGGGAAACTGCTACATGTAAGTTGACATAAAATGAATGATAACATATTATAAATAATTTAATGTGATTCAGAAAAACTGCTGTACAATTAATATATTTGCCTATAATTCCAATATATAATGGAAATTTGTTAATTGGAAAAAATTATCCTCATTTTAGTCTGTACTGTCTCCCTAAACTTGCTTTGCTCCATAATATACATTTATAGCTTTATATTATAGTATTCCAAACAGATATATTTGCACATTAATTGCTACCCACTTTCTTCCTGAAGTTTGTTTTTCTTATTTATAAACTTTATAAATTTTCCTGGATAACTTTAGGTTATTTATGAAAATAATAACATTCCAACTTTGATTTTGACCTATTTGGAAAATATTGCATAAATGATAAAATAATGGCAATTTAGAAATATTTAAAAGCCACAGGATACATTTTAATTATAAAAATTGAACTGTAGATTTTCCCAATTACTTATCTATAAGAAGAAATGATATAAAAAGAATCAGTACTATATAAGATTCTTAGAATATAACCATAAATAAAATTCCCTCCTTGCCTTTGGATATCTTGAAATCCACTTAGTAACAATACAGTAAGTTTCTGTTTTTTAAGCTACAGAAACACATGTCTTAATCAATTGGGGAAAATTGATATTCAGGACAGGTAGAGAGGTTTTCTGTATATAGGAGGTAAAAACGTTGTCTTTAAAAAAGTCATTTTCAAAATGCAGCTTTATAAACACTTACTCATAACAAAATGCTTTTCGAAGAAATTCAGGAATGGTATAGAAGCATAATAGTGCAGATGTGGTAGATTAAACTATAGAAATACTGTTACTTAAAATAAAACAAAACGACAACAACAAAACACCTAAAGGTTTGGAGCAGTTTAGGGCTAGAACAAACGTTTGTTCTCGCCATAAATATTGCTGGAACATAGATCGCAAACGCGTATAATAGAAATGATCAAAGGAAGAAGACGAGACGCGAACAATGAGGCAAAGAGACAAATATGAGATTGCAAAAAGATACAGCAGACAGATGTAGAGGGTTTCTTGACGTGCTTTGTATGTATCTTCTGAATTTGGATGTTACTAATTCCCACATTTACTGTTCATAATGAAGAATTTCCAAGAGGAGATCTTATTTGTATTACCTAAAACAAGGTAAAATGATGCGATGTATAAAACTGAAGCCGAACACTGATGTGAGATGTCCTTCTGTGTGCTGCAATACGTGTTGCTTTTATTGGTTGATGAATAAAGTTGTTTTGGCCAGTGGCTTAGCAGAGTAAAGCCAGGCAGACAATCTGAACAGAGATAGAGAGGAGACAGAGTCGGGGAGACACCATGTAGACCTCGAGGAAGCAAGATAACAGTAAAAATGCTACGAACCTCAGGGTAAAATACAAACCAATAGAAATGGGTTCATTTAGAGTTAGAGCTAGTCAGGAAAATGACTAAGACATTGGTAAAACAATTGTAACTGATAATAAGCCACAGAGTGGTTGTTTCATAAGTAGCTTCAGGAACAGGTGGGCAAAGAGAAACTGGTCAAGGAAGACCAGCTGGGCAGAGGATACTTCTAACTACAGAGCATTGCTTTCAAGACTTTGTTTTTTTTTCTCATTTTTACTTTAATAGC
Organism: Arvicola amphibius; assembly: GCF_903992535.2. NCBI lineage: Eukaryota > Metazoa > Chordata > Mammalia > Rodentia > Cricetidae > Arvicola > Arvicola amphibius. Next base: position 22,248,746 of record NC_052059.1, read on the forward strand.
ATTAGTGAAATGCTTTAAATGGTTTATAGCTTGTTCTTCTCCTTTTTCTTCTTTTACTTTTTTATTAAGATTTTTTATAATATAATCTTTTCTCATTTTACATAGCTATCCCCATTCCCACTCCCTTCCCTCCTGCCACTTTCTCCACCTTTCTCCCACCCCTCCTCCCCACCCACTCCTCAGAAAAAGTAAGACTTCTCATAAGGAGTCAGCAAATACTGACACTTCACGTCAAGGCAAGACCTGGGCCCTCCCCGCTGTATCTAGGTTGAACAGCTCCTAGTTGCCAGTTAAAACAATAGGGATAAATCCTGGTCCCACTGCCACAGACTGTCTAAGCCTCACAACTGTCCCCCATATTCAGTGGGCATAATTTGGTCCTATACAGGTTCGCCTGCTATCAGTCCAGAGTCAGTGAGCTCTCACTAGCTTTTGTCTGCCGTTTCACCATTATAGCCTTGACCCCTTTGCTCATAACGCTCCAATCCCTCTTGCGCTGATCTCAGGTAGCACAGCCTGTTCTTCACTATAGCTCTCTGTATCTGTTTCCATCAGATTCTAGTTGAAGGTTCTATGACTATAATTAAGATAGCCATCTGTTTTACGACAAGGGAAGACCAATTTAGGCATCCTCTCCATTGCTGCTTAGAGTTTTAGCTGGAATCATCCCTGAGGATTCCTGGCAGTTTCCCTAGTGCTATGTCTCTTGAGAGTCCATTAATGACTCCCTCGATCAAGATATCTACTTTCTTTCTCTCTCTGTCATTTCGTCTTAGTGAGCGTGTTCTTTGCCATACAGAGGCTTCTCAATTTTGGGAGGTCCCATTTACTAATTGCTGGTCTCAGAGTCTGTGTTACTGGTGTTATATTTAGGAAGTGGCCTCCTATGCCCATGTGTTCAAGTCTACTTCCTGCTTTCTCCTCAGTGATCTTCAGTGTGGCTGGATTTATATTGAGGTCTTTGGTCCATTTGGACTTAAGTATTATGCATGGAGATAGGTGTGTCTTTATTACATTCTTTTACATGTTGACATCCAGTTATGCCAGCACCATTTGTTGAATATGCTTTCACTTTTCTATTGTATAATTTTAGCTTCTTCATCAAAAATCAGGTGTTCATAGGTGTGAAGATTAATATCTGGGTTTTGGTTTGTTTCCATTGGTCAACCTGTCTGGTTTTTTTTTTTTTTTTTTTTTTCCCAATACTAGTCTGTTTTCATTACTGTAGCTCTACAAGAGTGCTGAATGTCAGGGATGATGATGCCTCTAGAAGTTCCTTTATTATAGGGGATTGTTTTGGATATTCTCAGTATTTTGTTTTTCCTTATGAAGTTGAGTATTGTTATTTAAAGGTCTTTGAAGAATTGTGTTGGATTTTGATTGGGATTGCATTGAATCTGCAGCTTGCTTTTGGTAGGATTGACATTTTTATTATGTTGATCCTACCTATCAAAGATAATGGGAGATCTTTCTATTCTGATATCTTCTTTAATTTCTTTTTTTCAAAGACATAAAGTTATTGTTGAACAGGTCTTTCACTTCTTTGGTTTGTATTACCCCAAGATATTTTATGTTATTTGTGGCTACTGCAAAATGTTTCTCTGACTTCTTTCTTAGCTTTTTTTTATCATTTGCATATGAGTACTACTGATTTTCTTTAGGTGATATTGTATCCTGCCACATAAGTTAAGGTATTTATCAGTTGTAGCAGTTCCTGGTAAAGTTTTTGGGGTCAGTTGAAAGTTTGGGGTCAGTAGTAATTTGCTACGTGTGATATTTTCTTCCTGAAGTGACTTATATTAAAGAATATTTTTAAACTAGTAAAAATTTAAAAATGATGATAGAAATGTATTGTTTTCTTTAATCAAGTGATGAGTCACAATAACTTCTTTAGCTTATCTTATAAAATGCCACAGCAGTATAACATGAAGATTAATCTAATTTTATCACTATGCCATAGTAATCACTGTGTCTTCAACTAATTTTGAAAGAGAAATTGAGTTTCAAGAAGAGTTTCTAAATTTCAAAAACATGTTATTTAATTTAATCAAATAATCAAGTAAATAGTTTTATAATAAATTAATAAACTTTAAACCATGGGTAAATACATTTAATTAAATTTTAAAATAAACTATCAACTTTCATACTATAGAAATATCACTAGCTAGGAAAGTGACAGAAGTCAGGAGAGTGCTAGAAGAACATAGCACCTAATTCATCATCTAGACAAAGACTCAATCCACACAAGAGTCCCAGTAAAAAATAGATTGTAATTCTTTAGTCTCTTGACTTGCTACCTCCAGGGAATGACAGAATTGTAAGCCACAGCTAAATCTCATCAATTAATTTTTTTTGAACAGTAGCATCTATCCATTCCTTCATTCAGTACCATGACAAGATGCTATCAATGCAGCTGCACATAGCTCAGAGGATCCAGAGTTTACAACAAAGACCAGTATTGAAATATCTAGAATTTAAGCTTTGGTCATTGATGGAAGCCTTTGATCTCAGAGATGTTGACAAAGAGGAAGAAAGTATTGTTGAAACTGATCTCACTGTTGAAAGCCTCTCTTTACCTGAAATGAATTCCAGGAAAGTTAAAGGGAAGGTCTCCTTTTTTTTCTTCTTCATTTTGATCCTTTAGTAGATAAGAAAAGCAATATAAGACACAGACATTCAAAAACACTACATATTAAACTCCCAAGCAGTGGTATGTGACCTCTGAAAATGTCAAAGTATTTATTAGGCTTTTAGTAGAATAATTTTTTATTATAGAGACAGTTCCATACTAGAACTACTGCCAATAATGATAGTAATATAGTATAAAAAAGAAAACAACACAAATTATTCCTGTCAGTAAAACTGAATCTTATTCCCATAGTTACCACTTTATTACATCAGATGTTAAAAGTCCAACAACAGTATTAAAAATATAGCAAGAAAATATACAAAGAAACAGGAGTCTTTCCCAGTCACAGATTTATTCCCCAAAATACAATTCAACTGAAATTCTTCCCGAAGAAATAATGTTTATATTAACTACTTTATATCTTGAAAGAATTTCATGAAGATGTATAGAATATCTAGGAAATTGTATATGAACAAAATGGAGATATCTATGAAGAGATTGAAGAATAAAAAAATAAAAGTCAAGTAATTCTGAACATGAAGACTGTAATGATCATAATGAAGACGTCACTGTAGGAGTTAGAAGATAGAAGCACACTTCAAGTGAATTCAAAGTTCCTCATCTTAGAAGAAAAAATAATAATTGGAAAAGAATTTCATGTTCTCAAAGAGAAAAGTGCATAAATTGAACCAACTAGTGCAATGTGGAAATCATAAAATAAAAAATAATAAAAGTAGCTTACCGAATATTTGAAGAAATAATGCCTGGGAATTTTCTCCTACTCAATGAAAGGTATAAATATAAACATACCTGAAGCTTGATGAAATGCTATTTAGGTGAACTTAATGGATGTTTACCTTGGCACATCATAATACATTGTACAATGCTTTTTCATTTTGTTCTGAGAATCTTTTATTATAAAACTGGCCTCAACTTAAATATGTAGACCAGGCTGCACCCTTATCTCAAAGAGATATGCCTGCCTATGCCTTAGGAGTCTTTGGATTAAAGGCATGTTCCATCATACCTGGATATAATCAAAAGTTTGAAAGAAAAAACTTTTAAAAACAGCGAGAGAGAAGTGGCTCATCATCTTAAAAAAAAAGACAAAACATTCCAAATGACAGAAAGGGTTGATTAACATTGAACTTTTTCTTCAAAAAAATGCTTAGCGATTCTAAAAGTTGAAGTGCACACAGTAGCTGATGCCTAGAAATATTACAACAGTTACACACGGTGTCACAAAATGATATTGTAATAACCTTTTGCAATTCCACCTTTGAAAGCCATAATAAATATTTGTCTAGAAAATGGAATTATTTCAACTTAGACTCCTCTTGCTCTCCAATATTAGCTTTGCACTTTCTGAAAATTATTTGACACATGCATTATATTCTCTGTAAATCTAATTATACCTCTATTTTCCACAAAATTTAATAGCAATTTGCTTTAAATACCTCTTAATTCCTTTTTCTTTCCATTCATTTTTGTATCTGTAAGTATTTTCCTCAGAAATGGGTGCGTGTATTCAAACTCAACTCAATGAATTTTAAGTGTCAGATGTTAATATTTTCTTCATCTACAGCATGGTTGTCTCCAACAGCATAATTCCTGTACCAAATGACTTCACTACTACAATTTTATCAACTACTGAAAGAAGTAATAATATTTTTTCTCTGACATTTCCAAACCAGAAAAGAGAAGGGAACACTTTGTAACACAGGGTCAGTGCTGCCCAGATTGGAAAGTCAGGCAAATGCTGCATGAAAATAAAACTTTATGAATCTCCATTACAATCACCAAAACTACAAGCAAACAAAAGTCAGCACCATAGTTAGCAGATCATGCATCATGATGAACATATTGTTTGAGGGCTGGCCCTGAGGGAACAAGACAGGAAACAAATGATCTGTGAAGAGGTGAGAAGAAAAACTCTGCTCAATTTGACTTAGATTGTATCAAACTTCAGGACTCTTGTGCCAGGTGGTTTATTGCCGATATATAAACACAGTACAATCGAGAAAAAGGTTTTCTGGTATAAGACAATCTCTAGGGCACAAAGATGCATAGTTACATTTCAAGTTAACTCAAAGTCCAAGTCATTTCTTCCAAGAAGATGGATTCTAGAGATAGACTACCTGTACTATCGAATGGGTCTAAGGAAGAATCTGGCATGACCATGGTCATGTAGATCACATAGTTGTCATTTGGAATATTTGTCATCTCTGGTCCTGGTTGTGGGATTTCACAGGATGCCCTGGCTATTCACATAGTATCAGAGTCATTTAGACTACTGGTCACCTCTAGTCTTGGTTCTGAGAGCTTGATTTGACCTGGCCAAAATAACAATGGCTAGTATTCACATCCAATTTCCAGGTTTCTGGATGAAAGAATAGGTTATATATAATTTTCCTTGAGTAGACGCTTTCTTTTCCATTGTAAAATTTTAGCTTCTTGTCAAAAATTAGGTATTTGTAGGTGTGGGGATTAATATCCAGGTCTTTAATTCAATTCTATTGGTCCACTTGTCTGTTTTTCAGCCAATACCAAGCTGTTTTCATTACTGTAACCCTATAATAGAGTTTGATGTCGGGGTGGTAATGCCTCCAGAAGTCCATTATTTTACAAGGTCATTTTTTCTATGCTGTTTTTTTCCATGTAAAGTTGAATATTGTCCTTTCAAGGCCTATGAAGAATTGTGTTGGAATTTTGATGGGGATTGCATTGAATGTATAGATTGATTTGGATAGGATTGTCATTTTTATTATGTTGATCCTACCTATCCAAGAGCATGAGATATCTTTGTATTTTGTGATAAAGTCTCATTTCTTTCTTTAAAGATTTAAAGTTTTTGTCAAAGGTCTTTCATTTCTTTGACTAATGTTGCCCTAAGTTTGTTGTTTATAGTTATTATGAAGGGTGATGTTTCTCTGATTTTTTCTCAACCCTTTTATAATTTGTATTTAGGAGGGCTATTGATTTTTCTCTTGAGTTGATCTTGTATCTTGTCACATTACTGAAGGAGTTTATGAGTTGTAGGAGTTCCCTAGTAGAATTTTTGGGGTCATTTATGCATACTATATTATCATCTACAAATAGCAAAAGTTTGGTTTTTTTTTCCAATTTGTAACCCCTTGCTCCCCTTTTGTTGTCTTATTGATGTAGCTAGTACATTGAATAGATATGGAAGACTGGACAATCATATTGTTTGTGGTTTTAGTGGAATTGTTTTCAGTTTCTCTCCATTTAATTTGATGTTGGCATTCAGATTGCTTTATATTACTTTTATTATGTTTGGATAAATTCCTTATAGCCATGATCTCTCCAAGACCTTTATCATGAAGGGTTGTTGGATATTTTAAGGCTTTTCAAAAAAAAAATGAGATTATCATGTTTGGTTTTCTTTCAGTTTATTTATATGGTGGATTTACACTGACAAGTTTTTGTATGTTGAATCACCCCTGTATCTCTGGGATGAAGCCAACTTAATCATGGTGGACTAATTTTTTGCTGTGTTCTTGGATTATATTTGCCAGTATTTTACTAAGTATTTTTCCATCAATGTACATATGGGATACTGTTCTGTAATTCTTTTTCTTAATTGAGTATTTGTGCTGTTTGCATATCAGGATAATTGGAGACTCATAAAAAGAGTTTGGCAATGTTCCTTCTGATTCTATTGTGTGGAACAATTTGAAAAATATAGGTATTAGCTTTCTTTGATGTTCTGGTAGAATTATCCACTGAAACTGTCTAGCTGTGGATGTTTTAGGTTGAGAGATTTTTGATGATTGCTTCTATTTCCTTAGGAGTATAGGTCTATTAATGTTTTCATCTGGTCTTGATTTAATTTTGGTATGTGGTACATAATGAGAAAATTTTTTCATTCCTTTTGCATTTTACAATTTTGTGGAGTACAGGTGTTTCATAGTATGACCTAATGATTCTCTGGATTTCCTCAATGTCTTTTTTTATGTTCCCCTTTAATTTATGATTTTGTTAATTTGCATGATCTCTGTCTGCCTTTCAGTTAGTTTAGATAGGGTTTTTCTATCCTGTTGATTTTCTCAAAGAATCAGCTCTTTGTTTCATTGATTCTTTTTTATTTTATAATTTTTATAAATAATTGTATTATTTGATTCTATTTTATTTAATTCAGCCCTCAATTTGATTATTTCCTATCGTCTAGTTCTCTTGGGTGATTCTGCTTCTGTTTTTCTAAATCTTTCATGTGTGTATTAAATCACTACTGTGAGCTTCCTCCACTTAGTGCTATGAACTTAGCACTTACCACTATTTTCATTCTGTCCCATTAGTTTGGTTACACTGTACCTCCATTTTCATTGAATCATAGGAAATCTTTAATTTCTTTCATTATTTCTTCCTTGACCCAGGGGTGATTCAGTTGAGCACTGTCCAATTTCCATGTGATTGTAGGCTTTCTGCAATTAGAGCTACTCTTGAATTCAAACGTTAAATCATGGTGATCTGATAAGATGCAAGGAGTTACTCCATTTTTTTTGGTATCTGTTGAGGTTTGCTTTGTTATCATGCGTGTGGTCAGTTTTAGAGATGGTCATGAGGTGCTGAGAAGAAGGTATATTCTTTTGTGTTTGGGTGAAATATTCTATAGATGACTGTTAAGTCCATTTGAGTCATGACATCAGTTAGTTTTCTTTTTCTCTGTTAAGTTTCTGTCTGGTTGACTGGTCCATTGGGGAGAGTGGAGTACTGAATTCTCCTACTAATAGTGTGTTGGGTTTGGTGTGACATTTAAGTTTTAGTAACGATTCTTTAGCAAATGTGGGTGCTCTTGTATTTGGAGAATAGATGTTCAGGAGTGCGTCTTCACCTTAGTGAATTTTTCCTTTCATGAGTATGAAGTGTCCCTCTCCATTTCTTCTGATTTATTTTAATTTGAAGTTTATTTTGTTAGATATTAGGGTAGTTACACCAGCATGTTACTTTGGTTCATTTTATTGATAAATATTTTCTCAAAATGTTATTGTGAGGTTGAGGTATGTTACTTGTATATGGCAAACAGATGGATCCTGCTTCATATCCATTCTTTTTTTTTTCATGGTTTATTTTTTTTTATATTTAAAAATTTCCATCTCCTTCCCTCCTCCTCCCCCCTCTCTCCCCTCCTCCTCCCCCTTCCCTCCCCTCCCCTCCCCTCCACCCATACCTCCCCTCCCTCCTTCTCAAGGCCAAGGAGCCATCAGGGTTCCCCACTCTATGCTAAGACCAATGTCCTCCCAACTCCCCCCAGGTCCAGGAAGGTGATCGATCAAGCTGAGAAGGCTCCCACAGAGCCCGTCCATGCAGAAGAATCAGTCCCTTACAGGAAAATTGAGTCCATTGGCATTAAAAGATATTAATGACCAGTGATTTTTAATTCTTGTTATTTTGGGGTGGTAATGTTTGTATGTTTTCCCTTCTTGGTGGTTTTCTGATGAGATTATCTCTCCACTTAAGTTTTTGTGGGTACAACTACCTTCCTTGGATTGGAATTTTCCTTCTAGTACTTTCTGTAAGGCTAGGTTTGTGAGCAGGTATTGTTTAAATCTGGTTTTGACATGGAATATCTTGCTCTTATCATTGATGGTAATTTAAAGCTTTGCTGCGTATATTAGTCTGTGCTTGCATCCATTATCTCTTAATATCTTCCACAATCTGTCCAGCACCTTCTGGCTTTCAGGGTTTTTATTGAGAAGTCGGGTGTAATTCAGATATTTCTGCCTTTATATGTTACTTGGTCTTTTTCCTTTGCAGCTCTTAATTTTTTCTTTATTCTGTTTGTTTTGTGTTATATTATGTGGTGAGGGGTCTTTTCTGGTCCAATCTATTTGGTGTTTGGTAAGCTTCTTGTACCTTCATAGGCATATCCTTCTTTAGGTTGGGAAAGGTTTCTACTATTATTTTTTGAATACTATTATTTTCTGTGCCTTTGAGCTGGAATTCTCCTTTTTTTTTTACACTTAACAATCTTTGTTTTTGTTTTTTTTTTTCATGTTTTCCCAGATTTCTGAGATGTTTTGTGTTAAGAATTTGTTGGGCCAAGTTGATGGTGGCCATCCCTCCAGTCCTAAAGCTGATTGGTTAAAAGGCTGCATTATTTTAACTTTTTCATGTATCATTGACATCTTAAACATTGATTAAATAAAGGACATATCTTACCAACGAGATGAGAATGCAGTTGTGAATTATCACAGCTTTTGAGCTGGATAAATGAATTCATTAACCCTCATGACATTTTCTGCTTTCTAACCCTTGTTTCAGCACTTTGCCCATTCTGCACCCTTACAATTTCCCAAGTACCCATCTGTCAACTTATTTTGCAAGATTACATGGAGTTCATCGAACTTTCCTGATAAAACAGTAACCCATTATATTACTAAATAGTAATCTACTGCATAGCAGAAAGAAAATGGTCATGCATTCTCCTGTTGACGAAGTCTCAGAATATCCCCAGATATGAATCATTATGAATAAAGCTATACATGATTGCACACCTATTTGAATATTATTTTCATTTATGTTAGATAAAAGTAATGGAATGGGACAGGTGAATGTAGAATGGTCAAAATATAGAAGGGCTTTTTATCCTTACCAGTACCCTCCAAGAATAATTTGTATAAATTAATACTTCATTTTCACATTTATCTGTGGAACTCAATGGAAAGGCATTGGGTATATATTTGTCACTGTGTAAAGTATTCTAAGGACACAATCAAATTTATTAATGTTACAAGATTACTCAGGCATTAATATATTTTTCCTGTATTTTTTTTTATTGATGGAATTTCACAGAGTGGCCACTAGTTCTTTTACTTTACTTGTTGTAGCTGCAATCACTTCTCTTTCTGAGTTGGTGACATTTTGATTTTATCCATTTGATTATCAATGTGATTACACAACTTTCAGTTCAATAGTTTTCTTATACTTTGCTATTTTCTATTTCTTTATTTTATTCTTAATTTTTCATCCATACTTCATATTTATTTTGCTCCTTTCTCCTCTAGTCTCAACACAGACACTGAAACTACATCGGATTGAGCTTTTATTATAATATTCTAAAGATTTAAATTTATGCATATATTACTAAAGCATTATAGAATATTATAGAAGCATTATAATTTTGGTATATGAAAAAATTTTCTTCAATTTTGTGTATTTTTAAATTTCCTTTTGATTTTCTTCTTTTATAACGTGCTTAAAAACAAATTTGTATCTGTGTGCTCTCCATACACCAGCTTGTAGTATAATCTTTTCCACTGTCAATGTTTATTTACTGTCTTTATTCACATTGTTCTCAATAAGCTATCTTGTTTCTTTGTTTCTTGCTTATATTATAGACTTATTTGGTTTTGATATTTTCAGTTTTGACTTTGTTTTTATGTCTTTTTGTTTGAAGACAGGTGTTATGTTCAGGCCTGTGTGGTTAAAATTTGACAAATTGTAAATTTTTAAAAACATTTTCTCATCCCTTTTGAATATCCCTATAATAAATATACAGGACTATCATTTTAGTTCCCTTTCCCCCTTACTTTCGTTTGATAATGCTTATTGTTATATCTTTAATTTTTCTTTATTATGCTATACCCTCTAATCAAGTCATACCTTACCCTGTTTACTTCCAATTGTGACTTTTCTTCACTAGAAATTTGATTTGTGTCCTTTTAAATATTCTGTTCTTAAGTTTCTGAACATATGGAGTTCATAATGACTGTTTTAATACTCCTGACTATCAATTCTACCATCTGTGTCAGTTGTAAATTGGTTATGATGGATTTGTGTCCTAATTATGGTTTTGCTAGCTCTTTACAATGTAGGAAATATTGACTGTATGTCATATATTGAAAATTTAATTATGATAGGTGATGTTGTCCTGTTTGCTGGATATTTTTGTGCAACTGCTACCAGCCTTGCCCTTTGGGCCATAGTGAAATCATCTAGAAACCACTTTATGATCATAAGTCTTACATGTAAAGTTTGCCGGAGAGGCCTGAGTAGCGCTAGGCCAATTGTCCTATATACTGAAAGAATGTGCTGTGACAATATTCAAATCTTTCACAATTATGTTTTTTGTCAAATTTGAGATGAGACAATAATCCTAGCCTCCAGTGGTTATGAAGTATCTCTCGAATATTGTCTGAATTCACACCATATTCTAATTTTTAGTTTGAATATCTTTGTATCTGTTCTTTTAAAAGTGTTATAGTTGCAGGGTAGGGGTGGTGATACATGTCTTTCTCCAAAGAACCCAGGAGGCAGAGGAAGGGTGATTTCAATGAGTTTGAGGCCAAACTTATCTATTGAGAGCACTGCAAGATAGCCAGGTCTTCACAGAGAAACCCTTTCTCAAAAATCAAACAAAACAAAATAAACAAAGAAAAATTGCTATTTCAGTAAGATTTTATGATTATTCTAACTATGTGTATGTATTCTGTGATAAAATGTCTAGAAAAAGAACTACACTGCTTCTTGACTGTAAGTGTAGACATTCAGGAAATCTGTTATTAAAATAAAACAACACAGTTTATACTCTCACTTATATGCATCCTATAAGTTAAGACGCAGATAAATGTTGGAGTTAAAATAAAAAGAAAAATGGAAATAGAGATTAGTTTAACCTTTTCTGAAAAGATATTTTACTCAATAAGCAAGTTTTTAGGTATTTGACCTATTTTTACTGCACTTGTTTTTCTGAGAAAAGTAACATTTATTATATTTACTTAATAGTAATATTTGGAAGAGAACAGATTATGTTTGGCATACCAAGTGTTTCAAGCCAAGAAGAAGTCTGCTTAAAACTGGCTGCAGTTTTCTTTTCTGTTGTATATTTTTACTACATTTTCATAGTATGTTCAGCCTAAAATACAAACAGACAGATGGTAATATACTGTTTCCAGCCATAAGGTTGAAGTATGTTTGTGTGTTGGTTGGAAAATAACTATAAAATGAAGTACTCATAGACACTAAACAAAATCTACTCTCTCTAGATACTTTATAATATAGCTACATATGGAGCAGTATAATTACCACAATATATAGTACTAAAATTAGGCTTGTTTACTTCAGTGAAAAAAAATCATACAGCCTTTGAAGACCAAACCCAAGCTGCCTCCAATTCTCTAAACAAGATGAAATAAAAGACATTTTTACATTTAACCTAAGAGTGAAGAAAACAGAGGAAGTGAATATAAGAAATGATTTCTCTTTATTATATTTAATTTTCTTTTACTAAAATAGCATTTTATCATACAGTATATTCTGATTAATGTTTTCCCTCCCCTTACTCCTCACAGTTCCGCTCTACCTCTGTTTCCATCCAGTTATTGTCTGAGGTTTTCTGTCCTGCCCAGTTTCTGCAATCTTTAAGTCCCAAAGAAATCACACAGAGGCTGTTGCCCTCATAGCTCTGAACTCCACACCTACAAGGTGGATCAGCTTAAAGGCCTAAAAGGGTCCACAATCCAGAAGGTCTCTTCAAATCCTGCCCTCTTGGCTTGCTTTTACCTACTAAGCAGATTTTTTTAAAAAAAAAAAAAAAAAAAAAAAAACTCTCATGATAGTGGAGCTAAGTGAATGCGGTGACTTGAAAATTTCCCAAGATCGTGCATAAACTCCCACCCCGCTGCCCCATTCCCTGCCACGTGGCAACTTGTGTAGCTTCTGGTTTGTGCTCCCTGCTTGTGTTTTCTGGGCTTCTTGCTCCATATATGGAATTGATTTAATTGCTTTTAATTTGTTAAACAACGTATATTTCTCAGTATTTAAACATCACCATAGTGGGAAACAAAAGTTCGCTGAACTGTGCATGGTGCCACCAGTTGTGCTGCTACTAGTCACAACTCTGCAACTATGACACCCGCTGAACAATATAGCTTATTATACTGAAAAGAATTTACTGGACCTCATAACAGGTAGATATTTTATTAATTAACAAATCAATAAACTTGAAAGTTATATAATTGTAGACAACAAACCCTTGAGAATTTTAGTAATTTTACTTGCTAATAAAATGAATTGTATTCTGCAAGGCTTGTATGGTGATTGTGTTACATCCATTTATTGGATATTGGGACTCAGTTCTATACTGATGCAAATAAATCAGGAAAGGCTGATTACAGATCAGAAGATTTAAGTAAGACAAAACAAAGCCCTTATAATTCAGTCCAAAAGGCAAAATTATATTCTATTCTCATGTACAAAGGGATTTTTAAAGCACCTTTTAATATATTTCCTGATTCACAATATGCAGAAAGAGTTGTCTGCATATTGAATCCACTAAGACTCAAAGCAACAGAGGAGAGGACGCCTAAATTGGCCTTCCACTATAATCAGAGCGATGACCACCTTAATTGTCGTCTTAGAACCTTCAACCAGCAGCTGATGGAAGCAGATACAGAGATCAACAGTGAAGCTCTGGGCTGAGCTACCTGAGACCAAACCACGAGAGGGAGAAGCAGTAATATTTCCATTATTCTATATACTGTTATTCAGTTTGACCAACAATGATTGCTAAAGATACTCTCTCTTTTTTTTTTTTTTTACTGATATCTATTTCTGGCTTTTTTTTTAATTAAAAATTTCCATCTCCTCCCCTCCTCACACTTCCCTTCCCTCCCCTCCACCCACACCCCCACTCACTCCCTCTCCAGGCCAAAGAGAAGTCAGGATTCCCTACACTATGGGAAGTCCAAGGTCCTCCCAATTCCCCCCAGGTCCAGGAAGGTGAACATCCAAACTGACAAGGCTTCCACAGAGCCCGTCCATGCAGTAGAATTAAAGCCCAGCACCATTGTCCTTGGCTTCTCAGTCAGCCTCCACAGTTTCCATGGTGTAGTGGTTATCACGCTCGCCTAACACAAGAGAGGTTCCCTGTTCGAAACCAGGTGGAAACAGGAATGATAACCTGAGCTCCCAAGGTCCTAATGAGGAACAGAAGGAGAGAGAACATGAGGAAGGAAGTCAGGACCGCGAGAGGTGCGTTCACCAACTGAGACGGTGGGACAGATCTTATGAGAGATCACCAGGGCCAGCTGGAATGGGGGACTGTTGGAGCATGTAATCAAACCGGACTCTTTGGATGTGGCTGACCGTGGAGGCTGACTATTTCTGGCTTTTTTATTAAAAAATCAGGTGTCCATTGGTATAGGGAATTATTTCTGGGTCTTCAATTCTATTCCATTGATCAAAATGCCTGTTTTTTGCTCAATACAATGCTGTTTTAATAAAACGGTTCAGTAGTACAATTACGATGAGGGATAGTGATACTTTTAGCAGTTCTTATATCATTAAGAAGGGTTTGAGTTATTCTTTTTTCAAGTTTCTAAATAAAGCTGAAAATTACTTTCAAATTCTGTTAAGAATTCTGTTGAGGTCATCATTGTAGATTCCTCAGAATACCCCTAGCATCCGCTTTCTCCCTAACCCCATAATAGTGAAGAGGATGCCTGAACTGTCCTTCCCCTGTAGTCAGATTGGTGAATATCCTAGCTGTCATCATAGAACCTTCATCCAGTACCTGATGGAAGCAGATGCATAGATCCATAGCCAAACACAAGGCCAAGCTCCAGGGGCCCAGGCAAAATATAAATATCTTGCAGTTCTATTTAGTTTTTAACATCAGCTATAAACTTTTTCCTGTTTAGTTTCTGGTTAGCTTGGTTAATAACATCAGTTCAATATTTTTCTGTTTCTTTTCTGTCTGAATGAATTGTCTATTGGAAAGAATGGGGTATTAAAGTCACCCTTTATTACTCTGTGAGGGTCAATTTATGATATAAACTGTGTTAGTGTTTCTATAATAATCATTGATAGCCTTCTCTTTCTGCATAAAAGTTAAGAATAGTATGCAGTGATCTTTCCTTCTCTTCTTAATAGTTTTTTGTATGAAGTCTATTTTTCAGGTATTGAAATGACTATATTTGCTTTCTTCTAAGGTCAGTTTGCTTGTAATATTTTTGTCCGTTCCCTAGCCCTGAGCTGATGTCTATCCTTGATGTTAAGGCGTGTTTCTCGGATGTAGCAGAAAGATGGACTCTTTTCATATCCATTCTTTTTTGAGTCTGTGTCTTTTTATAGAGAAATGGGACACTGATAGACATTGCAAGCTATCAATAGGCAGCAGTGTTTGTTGATTCCTGTTGTTTTGTTGGAGTCTGAATCCACGTGGGTGCCAAATGTGGAAGGACGCTTAAAATAAATCCCACACTAGCTTAGAATTGAAAAATAGGTGATTATTTATTTAGGGGTAGACTCACAAGTCAGAATTTTCTGCTTGAATGCATATCAGAAACCGAATCCTGCAACCAGAACAGAGAGGCCAAAAAAGAGGCCTGAAGCATGCTCTACATCGGCATATATAGTATGAGGCCACGTCCTAGTGGGCACATAACCACTGGCTGTAAGACTTCCTACAGCAGAGGTTTAGCTTTGTTTTCTCTCCTTCTATTGATTTGATGGTCAGAAATTATCTATTTTCTGTTTCTTTGTGTTTTCTTGGGTGTGGTTAGCCTCTTCAAATTGAGGTTATCCTAAATCCTCATTTTTCTTTTCTTTTCTTTTCTTTTCTTTTCATTTCCTTTCTTTCTTTCTTTTCTTTCTTCCTTTTCCTTCTTCCTTCCCTCCTTTCTTTTTTAAAAAATCTTTTTGGTTTTTTTGAGACAGGTATTCTCTGTGTAGCCTTATCTGTCTTAAAACAACTCATTTTATAGACCAGGCTGCCCTTGGACTCAGAGATCTGCCTGCCTCTGCCTTCCAAGTGCTGTGATTAAAGAAGACATACTCCACCACTACCTGGCTGGTAGTCAGTTCTTGCTTTTTTACCTTCTGGGTTCTTATGCCTGAAATTCGGGTCTTAAGGCTTGTCAGCAGGCCCCTTTACCCACTGAATCATATCATTGACATCTATGAGCCAAGTATTTCCTTATCACCATATTAAATAGTTTAAAATGAATCATGGTGGTATTAGGTGTATTTTTAATTTTTAATTATTAAAATCATGATTGAATATTTCACAATTAAGCTTTATTTTAATTAAAACATTAGCTACTGCATTTTAAGTCACTCCTTCCTGAATTATCTACTTTGTGTCAGATAATAGTGATATAAAATACAATTTCACTTAAGCTTGCTTGTAGTAACTACTTTAAAATACAAATAACAAGATAGAATTTGGAGAAAAGTATGTATTAGTTGAATTATTCTAATTGAGTTGACAGTTGCTTAATTATGTGAGGATGATCAATCTATACACTCAATGAATGCTTTCCCCTGCATTTCCTCAATTTATATTTTATGTATTTATTCATTTCTGGAAATTTATAAAAGGTTCTATTAAATTGCCTAATTGCTTTTTTCTAAGTTAGTAATTTGACTTGGTAATACCCATATTGTTATTTGAATGATATATTAATAATGAGCTGCTTTTTAATGATAAATGCTCATTATTGAAAATGAAAATCTAGGTAAACTTTGTTTTTACTTTGGTCAGCTTACATTAATGACTCAGAATTAGAAGAATTTCTCAGAATTAGATAGCATGAATTTCATTGTATCTTTTTCACAATTTTTGACACTTCTGAGACTTAAGTAACATAGTTAAACTTACAATAAGGACAGGTAAAGATCATTAAATATAGTAAAATTAGTAATATAAACTGGTACAGTAGTTTGTAAACAGTATGAATTGAAAATTATTAAAGTATTTCTCAGCAACTATAGAAACTTTGCCACTAGTCACTCAATGCTTTGGGCAAACTACTGTCTCTTTCTTGTTGGTCCTGAACTCAGTGCTTCTCTTTTGCAATCTTCCAGAGCAGGTAATTTCAACTGGAATTAATTTATTTGTCACAGCATGGTAAATCTTGATTAATAAAGAAAGAAACAAGGCACTGAAAGCTGAAAAACAATTTGACATTTTGTCATAGTATTGTGGATAGATTATAGTCCTTTTCTACCTTGATGTTGTAAAATGAGGATGAATTGAATAGCAGAGAAGGCCTGAACAACTGCAGGAATCCTGAGCAAAAGAAGGTAGAGTAAAACATCACCCTTTACTACTGGGCCCCCAAAGATAAAACAAAATCTATCAAAAATTCTTTCTTGTTATACCATGCAAAGCTGGTTCACACAGACCAAGAAGGAAGGAAAGAAAGAAGGAAAGAAAGAGAAAGAAAGGAAGAAAGAAAGAAAGAAAGAAAGAAAGAAAGAAAGAAAGAAAGAAAGCACATTTCCTATACACATGACTCAAGTTTAAACAGTGAACCTGCATGGCCATTATTTTCAATTCTCACATTTTTGCTTTTTCATACAGTTCCAGGAATGCATGTGCTGATTTGTTAGTCTCCATTTTATTCTGAGGCGGTATCCTTATGATACTGCCAGCCAATTGTGCAGGAAGCTGTCCCCCCTCCCAATTTCTTCATTGAGCAACTTATTCCCTAAAGTGCGAGATTTGATTACCTTTTCTCAGCAGGCATTCAGACAAATGTTATTATTGGTCATAAAATTATCCAGCCCAGTGACCTATGGTGACAGCAAATTTCACAAGGTGACTGCCTGCTGAGTGAAGCATCTTCTTTTATTTGTTCTAAATATTTTATATAATGGAGCTGGGCAAAAGCAGGGAAGTAACTTCAGTTGTTTAAATACAGTGACAGTCAGCAGGAGCTTGAGATTGACTTTTTCTTGCCTTTCATTGAATAAGGTAGCAAATATTATAAACAAAGAACATAGGGCAAATAATTAAAATTAGATTTAAGGTAAAATTTAAGATATAATTGTTACGTGAACATTCATTAGGCAATGTTTGGCAGATCTTTATATTACAATCTTCAACAAACTGTTTATATAATTTCAAATTTAGGCATTCTTAGGATACTTGTCAGCATCTTTTTTTGGTTTTTTTGTTTGTTTTTTTTGTTTGTTTGTCAGCATCTTTTAAAGGGACTTCTTAACCTCTCTTCTTCAAAAATAATTGCTTTACATTACTCTTTGCCTTCATCAAAATCCATTGCTGCTTGAGATTTAAGTAGTGAAATTTTCCTGAATTCTTCTTTGAATTAGTTGCAGATTTTCTAGAGTACAATGATTGCTAGAAATTTCTGAAGCTCAACACCAATTATTTGTTAAAAAAAAAAAGTAGTTGGGGAAGAACAAGACCAATAGAATGTTATTTTCTTTCAACACATTTTTTTTAGACTGACTGAAACACTACCCCTGAATAAAAATCGTCCTTTTTCCTACACTTAGAACTCTCTCATGCATGGATTGCTGAACTGTGCCTTACTGCATCACTGATTCTAAATTTAACTGCTGCCAGAATGCAATTGTTCCTACAGGGAAATCTGCACAGTAATATTAGGGTCATGAGAACACCTGCCCAGGTGGGAGCAAAATGAGTGTCTTGGTGTTGCAGCCATAGTTGGAAAAAATTATTAAAAGAAATGCAGAAAATTTACCTGTAAAAAATCCAAATTATCTACTATCTACTATCTATCTATCTATCTACCTTCATAATCATCATCTCTCTATGCTTTTAGGAGGATAGGACAAAAATATTGGAGCAATCATAATGAGTTAAATATACTAATAGGCTTGTATTATTCAAAGATTCTTGTTACTAAGGATAAATATTAGAGTCATTGAACTTATTAATTAACTTGATTTAATCATTCTACTTTTGTACATACATTATAACAGCACTTTATATTTCATAATTGTATACAATTATAACTTGCCAGTTGGTAATAAAATAAAAATATGTTAATTTTTCTATTATCCATACAACCAGCAGTTACTAACAGGTCATATTATACTTCTCTACAGATCTGAACGTATTTCTGGTGACTAGGGCCATGGAGAACAGGGAAAGTAGTCTGTCAGACATCTAAAAACCAAGGGTCACAGTCAAAGGTAAAGGCCCTAGAATGAAAAAAGCACTCACTATTAAAAACAACAACAACAAAAACCCCTCTCTCACTTGTGGAGTTCAAACAACCCCGGGTTATAGAAAGTCTTGTCTCTCTGGCACCAATTCTAGCTTTTTATTCTTAGAAAAGGAAGATTCTGTCTTATGTAACAGTCATTTTGGTAGGGGGCAACAGATCCAGGAATTGAAATACTCTTCTATCTTAGTGTGTGAGCTTGAGAATCCTCAAAAAGTACATGGTAGGCTCTATTCATCTTAATAATTTTCTTATGAACTGTATGATTTCTAAAAAAGAATGGGTGCATTAGAATAGTTGTTTTAACTCCATAGCCATTCTAACAGGTTTATGCACATATAGCACACACACACACACACACACACACACACACACACACAGAAATACACACACAGAAACATACACAGAGTCTGTATTTTGCTCTAGTTTAGAAAAACAGATAAGCAAGTGGAACACAATCCATCTCGGTAATGACTTTATTAGAATGAAACACAGCACAGTCATGGCTAAAGCGGACCAGTTCACTGTGTCATAAACTTCTTTGGGAACCAGATGACTTGTGGGTTCAGTTTCATCTTTTCTACAGGGAAGCCTTTTTCCATCAATCACTATGGTTTGTCTGCATTAGAGTTTCTAGCCTCAATTCTAGCCAATGCAAAGGAAGAAGGGTGAGGAGCATGCATGGCTCATTGAAATCACCTAGAATTAGCTCAAACAACCTTGGCTTTTCTTTCATCAGAAGTTTCTTGGTTGTGTTACAATGATCTGCTCCTAACGTCACGTGAAAAGAGTTCTATATCTGGGGTTCTGATTTGCAGATATTGTCTTGTTACAGGAAGGAAAGGTAGGAGAGGTAGCCTCCAGTTGCTACTTTACCCACACAAAAAGTAGTTCCTCATGGGCAAAGCTCAAATTTCTTATTTTTTTCTTTTTTTTTTTGATTTTTGTGGTCACCATTTATACTCATAGGTGCATGAGAAGGTGAACCCAAAGAAAAACATATAGTAATCCTCCTGGATATTGGAAGTAGACAAGATCACCGGGCAAAAATCGGGAACGTGGGGGTGGGGTGGGACGGGGCCAAGGGCAGATGGGGAAAGAAAAGTGTGAAGGGGAGGATGGGAAGAGCTTGGGGGAATGGGATGCTTGGGATATAGGAAGTGTCGATATGGGAGCAGGGAAGCATATATCTTAATTAAGGGAGCCATCTGAGGGTTGTCAAGAGACTTGACTCTTGAGGGTTCCCAGGAATCTAGGGAGATGCCCCCAGCTAGATCCTTGGGCAGCTTGGAGAGGGAGCCTGAAAAGGCCAGATCCTATAGCCATACTGATGAATTTCATGCATATCACCATAGAACCTCCACCTGGCGATAGATGAAGAAAATGACTGAGCCCCACATTGGAGCACCGGACTGAGCTCCCAAGGTCCTGAGGAGGAGCAGAAGGAGGGAGACCATGAGAAAGAAAGTCAGGAACGTGAGGGGTGCATTCACTCATGGAGACTGTGGGACAGAACTAACGGGAGATCACCAACTCCAGTTGGAACGGGACTGATGGAACATGCGACCAAAGCTCAAATTTCAAGTGGCTTAGCAACTGATACATCTACAAAATAAATCTCATCAGCTCTTTTTACCATCATTTTATAACTTTTTGAGAAACAAATCTTGTTTTTCTTTCAGTTCTCATTGTTTCTTGTCTTCCAGCAACTATGCCATGTGCAATTGTTTGTTTCCTATCATTCCATAGAACTTGCTACTTGCAGGTATAAAGAATATATTTATGATATTAATTTGTATGACTTTCTGTGTTCTTATAATTACTAAAATATTTGGCTTACAAGCAGTTAACCCATCTGTAGTTCTAGTGCATGTATACTCTTACTTAATGTTTGCAAGCTCAAAGGTTCTTTTTGAAAATATTTTTTATATGAATGATGAATTAGATACCAAGATATTTTGTAAACTTTCTCTTAGGTTTTCCTACTATAAGGAGATATATGTTTAATACTTTACTAGGCATTCCTTGTATTACTCCTTATCCCTTTCTCCTTTGCATCTAATCTTAGCTATATACTAGAAACCGTTTTTCTTTGTTTTTTGTTTCTTTTTGTTTGTTTTACAAACAACTTTCTCATTTTTTTGTTTTGTTTCCTTTTTTTGAGTCATGGACTCACCACGTAGTATTGACTGCCCATGAATTCAATGTAGGACAGCTTCTCTGCTTCCTGAGCACTTGGATTATATGTGAGAGTTACCATGTCAAGCTACTACCAAACTTGGTTTACTGGGGAAGAGGTGGTCCTATGGCCTTAGCCTTCTGAGTTTTCCAATTGTATTGAGCTGTTCTATACCATACCTGGAATCTTCACAATTTCCTTCTGTTTTCTACGAATATCTTGGAAGGAAGCAGGTAGTCTAAAATACTTTTCATACATCCAAATAAAATGGAATCATTTTATTCAAATTTAAACTCCAAACTCAGTTTATCATTCAAAGTGTATATGTTTCCGGGGCTAGTTCTTTGACAGAAGGTAGCCTAGTGTATAATGTGCCATTGTTTAGAAAGAGAAAAATACAATGACTGTTCTGTTTTGAATATAAAATATTTCCCATAAGTGAAAGCTTGGTCCACAGACGGTTATGTTCTTTTAGCAGGTGCTGTAGGCCAGGAGAGATGTGGTTTACATGGAGGATATGGGTCACTAGAAGAAGTGAGCTCTGGGTTGCAGTCTCCCAGGTCTTTGATCATTAAAATGCAAACACTTTTGTTCTAACTACCTTTCATGCTGTGGGACTCTTCACCAACACAGTTTGGAAAAACTAGAGGCTGCCAGAAACAGACTGGGACCCTGGAAACATTAGTCAGTATTTACCATTCTTCTCTTCAATGTTTTGGTTAGGACTTTATAACCATGATAAAAATTGTTAGTAATAGAATTACATGTATTAGACCTCTCTTCCAGAGTCCTTGTCTCAATCTTTGCATATTCTTTTTCCCCATTTACTCCAAATGTTAACATTTGAATTTACATTTCTTGTCTAATGGATTTTATATTTATAGATCCAGTATAGATAATCTTCTGAAATAAGCATACAGTAACTACTTATAAATTCTTCTATTTGTTTTTGACTCTTTTTTGAGATTCAACATTGTTCAAGCTTTTTTGAAATCTGAATAATACAGCAAAACACAGTATTAAAAATTTTATTCTCTTCCCATTTTTATGATTTGTCATACAGTCATGAAGTATATATTTATATAAAAATATTCTGTCATTTTAAAAATTGAGTAATTTCTTGATGTTTCAATTATTTCAATTAAATACTTAAAAAAATTCTTTTATTTCTATGTATGTGTATGGTTCTTCATGTATGCGTGCATACATACATGACTGCAGGTACCCAAAGAGGATATAAGATGGTGTTAGATCTCTTGGAACTGGAGTTACAGACTTTTGCAACCTGCCTTATGTTGGTGCTCACAGGTGAACATGGTCTTCTGGAAGAGCACACTGATCTTGACCATTGAGCTATCTCTTCTACCTTCAACAACATACATTTTGAAACAACCAGCTTTACCTTTTGAATGCTTCCTGACTTTCAGGATGTAAAGTCTGTTTATCGAGAGCTTCATAAGTTGCCTCCAATCAGTTTTGTCTGAAATAATAATCATTTCCAATACTACTTTATTCTGAATATACATTTAGTTTGATATCTCCCCAGACTTATTTTTTGCTCACAGTACTAGTATATGTTCTTCTCTTATATAATGTGTGTTATTAACAATTTGAGTATATTGTATTATTTTACTTACTTTGAAAAAAATATAAAGAAAATTTTCTATTACATATGTGTCAAATATCACCCAGCACTTGTTGATAAATATTTAGCAGTTATTTTATCACAAAATGAGAAAAAAAAGAAGAAATAAGGACTAAGGAGAAAGACTGAGGTTTAAATACCCCATGTAGATAATTCTGAAATAGTAATATCACTGAAAAGAAGAATACTTAGTGTACAAGATTGAGTTCACTTCTTTAATTTTGTTTATCAACTTAGATTTAGTACCTCATCCAATCCTGGCAATATAGTAAATATATGGCTAAAAGTTAACGGTGTAAACTTATGGGGTGATTTATAGACTGATGCATGCAAACACCTTTGAATATTAATGCAATCTGAATTCCATAAGTGGGATTGAGAAGTAGAAATTTTTATCATAAACATGCAGGACATCTGTGTAGATGGGGTGCTGGCAAGTCTTTTGGTCACCTTGTCACAAGTTAGGGTCACCAAGAAAAGCAAGAACTCTGTCAAGAAATACCTCTATTGGAATGGTCTAGTAGCAAGAATATGGGGCATTTTCTGGACTAAAGATTTTGAGGATTTATGTGGGAAGGCCCAACTCACTGTAGACAGGGCAGACTTGAGATGTATGTGAAAGCAGGCCACAAACGCAATGAAGAGAATCCTTTAAGGAGTGTGCTTCCATTGCTTCTTCCCTTAAGTTACTTTCTTTGTTTCCAGATGATTCTCTATAATCTCTAAGTCAAATAAGTCTTTACCTGTTCAAGGTACATTTGGTCATGGATTTCATTACAGCAGTATAAAAGATCTAATGTAGATATTGATGCCAGGATCGTGAATTATTGGTGTGACAGTCCTGGTCAGTTGGTTTAGGAAAGGATTGTGGAAGGAGTTTGGAATTTAGGCTAGAAAACAACTGATCTTGACCCCCCCCCCCCAGCCCCCAGCTCATACAACCCTTCCACTCTTGATTTAACAGGTCTCCAGGAGCCTGACCCAGTGCTTGTCTGTGGATCTCTGCATCTGCTTCCATCAGTTACTGAGTGAATGCCCTCTGATGATAATTAGGACAGTTACCAATCTATTTACAAGAGAAGGCCAGTTCAGGCACCCTCTCCATTATTGTTAGCATTCTTAGCAGGGCAGGCGGGGGGGGGGGGCAAGCATCCTTGTGGATTCCTGGGAGTTTCCCTGGCAAGACAAGGGGAGCCCACAGAGACAGCTTAACTAACCTCTTGGGAGCTCACCGACTCTTGACTTACAGCTGAGGAGCCTTCATGTGACCGACCTAGGTCCACTGCGTGTGTGTGATTGTTGTGTAGCTCCATAGTATGTTTATGGGGCCTATAACAGTGGGATCAGGACCTGTTCCTGCTCTTTGAGCTGGCTTATAGGAACCAAATCCCCAAGCTGGGTACCCTTGCCCAACCTTGCTGCGGGGGAGGAGCTTGTTTCTGCTTCATCTTGATGTACCATGGACTTTGGTGACTCCCATAGAAGGTCTGCTCCTTTTAGAATGGATATGTAGGAGGAGTTGATGGATGTGAGGGGGTAAAAGGAGGTGGGGGAGGGAATGGGAGGAGAGGAGAGGAAGGAGGGAAAAATGTGGTTGTAATATAAAATAAATTAAAAAATTAATAAAAATAAATAAAAACTAACTGAATGGTTAAAGCTTAATGAGCTGTTGGTGGGATAGAAGATAATGCTGAGATAGTTCACATGTTGGAGGTTTGGTTTGTCAAGTTACAGAAGGGTTGTCAAGAGGCACTTAAATAATAGGAGCTGTTTAGGCAACGTTTTATATTAAAATTTGTGGTTCTGGCTAGCTAGGACTAAATAATTAGTTGTAGATAAGTATAGGTCAATATCATTCAGGCAAAAATATTAAGAGAAGTGTTTCTTAGGGTCACTACCCAGAAACTCTTGTCCAAAGAGGTTCAAGGATGCATCTCATGCTGGCAGCTGAACTTGGTACTATGTAAGAGTCTTCCATGTGGAACTGGTTTTGAAGGCATTAAGAGGTCATAGAGAGCAGCTGAGCCTCGACATTATGGGATACCTGGAGAGAGCATTCATGAAAATGCTGTCTCAGTTGAAGTTGATACCTTGGGACTGAAATACCATGAAGAAATGTTGAGATTGCCACTCAACAATTACAGCAGAAGGCACTGGTGAAAATACAGCTTTTGGAAAGCCCAGGATAGTAGAGGCTGTGGGGCAACAGCTAAGCACAGCAGCAGAACTGGAGTGGGCATGGCCTGAGCATCTGAGGAAGCTGTGCTATGGGTGGCACACAATGAAGTAGAGCTGTGCATGTACTTTGGAGACTATACACCAAACACTGGACATTCTACCCTGTTTTGCTTTGCTTTAATTATGGTTATGTTCTGATTCTTCTGAGTATTTAATTTGGTTTTAATTATTTAGGCAACTACTGGTGAGAGACTTTGACTTTCAAAGGCAACTTAGACAATTTCATTGTTGAAATATTTAAAGACCATGCTACTTTTATCATTATACTATGTGTTCTATTTTGATATTAATACTAACATGACATCATGAGGGCAAACAAGAAAGGGAGTTTAT
Source organism: Arvicola amphibius (assembly GCF_903992535.2). NCBI lineage: Eukaryota > Metazoa > Chordata > Mammalia > Rodentia > Cricetidae > Arvicola > Arvicola amphibius. The sequence continues at coordinate 22,273,729 of NC_052059.1, forward strand.
GGCTTAATAGGAATGTGACTGTGAGTTATGTTGGTAGGTGGTCAATTGTTTTGGTTGTTTTTGCACAAACTTGACACTAGCTAGGATTATCTAGGAAAGGAGGTCCTCACCTAAGAAAATAACTCTATTACAATGGCCCGTAGGAAACTCTATGAGGCATTTTCTGGATTAATAAGGTTGACTGTGATTGGGAGAGGGTCCAGCTCACCACCCCACTCTCTGCAGGGCCACCCCTGAGCAGATAGTTCTTGGTTGTCTAAGAAGGCAGGCCCAAAATTCTGGGAAGAGAAATCCATTAAATGGAGTTCATCCATTGTTTCTTCTTTAGTTCCTGCCTCAGGTATCTGTCTCAAGATTCTGTCTTGGGTTCTTTTGAAGAGGAACTGTATCCTTTATGCCAAATAATCTACTTTCTCTCCAATTTGCTTTTGGTCTTGGTTACTACCACAGCAATAGAAAATAGCAAATAGAACTGGTTAAAACACAAATGTAGAAAGACAAGAACATCACTTCAATAAGAAATAATCATAAATATCGACTGTAGAGTAATTTTAGCTTGGCAGGCATAGAAAATAAAAGAAAGCTTACTGGGTATTAACAATATAAAAGCAAAACCATGAGACAAAAGTAATTCCTAGTACTAAGTATGAAGCCTGTCTATAGCAAGTTTATTTTGGGCATTACTAAAATAGTGTTCTATTTTAATGGGAATAAGCTCAGAAGAGAAAATGTAACTTAATTTTAAAGGAAAATTACTAGCATTTACAAATGATTTTACTGCAGTAAGAGACTACAAGTTGACTACAGGGAGATGCTGGTTGATATATCATCTGAAAGGGGGCAGAATTTGCTAGAGGCTTTGCCTGAGTGTCTGTTGTTAATTATTGGAAACTTAAATGGAATATATATAGTGGAATACATTTTGATAGTTTTAATATGTTTTAATTTATTTTCATGAAAACATAACAGAGAATTTACATGTACACTAAAAAAGAAGTACATCAAATAAGGTACTTAAAGCTGAACCTGAAAATTGGTCCTTAGGGAGAATGAGTACACTTTGATTTCCATTTAGGAGAAGACATAAGCACCGAGAATAAGTTATTGGTGAAAAGTAACAAAAAGCATAAAAATATAAACTGGTAATGGATATATGTTAAAATATTCATAATAGTTGAAGAAATTTTAGAGATGATTTAAAATATATAATCATAAATTGTTATAAAATAGAATAGAGAAATAAAATAAAATACAAAAGACTTCACATCATCAGCTAAATCAGATCAAGATTAAATTCTGAATTATATTGTAAATACCATGCCCTAAGAAAACATGATGGCTCTTTGTATAACAGTGATATATTAAAGGTGTTCAATTATATTTATTTTAATAAAATTTAGTGGTTTTTAGAAATTCAAGATAATAGTAAATTATTAATTGGAGTGAAATGAGGAAATATTTTCCCATAGTTCAGGTACACAATTTTTATCAGAGAGAGGAGGGGAAAGAGATGGAAGATCATAAAGAACAAAGGAGAGAGGGAGAGAGAGGGACAGAGAGGGAGACAGAGAATATATCTTTTCTCCAATCAATTTAACTGACACATTGACTTTAAATTTCCTTATCTGTGAAAAGTGAATTTCAATTGTTCACAAATGCCCCCACCCCAAAATACTCTTCCCCATGGCAACGCATAATAAGATACTAAGGTAAGAGCTGAACTTTTATTTTGGAAATTTGAAGGAGCAACTGAGACAAATTGTAATGATTCGCGTAGCAATAAAGATTTGGAAACTAGGACTTCTCACTTCATGCCTGACAGATTCTGAACAGTGTTGAGGTAACTACTACTTTTGTCTGAGGTATTTTCCATTTCATGTCATAAACTGTTTTATTTATGAAATTTTGCATATCTGCTTAAAACCATATTTTGTGAAACACCAGGAAAGCATGATGATAAATCATACTGAATTTTTCTCCAAAAATACATTTAAAATGCAAAATAGTCTCATAAATTTCTATCATATATCACATTAAAGAAAACTTCTAATAAACTACTGTTTTCTGAGTATGATCTGACATAAAATAACTATCTCGATTGTACTGTTTTGTATATATGTGGTATTAAAATGATTTTCCAAGAATGCTAACTTTATCGTTAACATTTTTTAGAAAAAAATTATGACTTTGTGTTATGGTTTATTTTTTCTTAAAATTATAGTAAATGTGTTTTTTTTTTCAGTTTCACCATATATAACAAGTATCAATATATGTAACACACATAAGAACATTACAATATGTAATGATGCACAAGTGTTCTAAGTTCATATTTACCAACTTATGCTATAGATCATTGGTTCTCAACCTTCCTAATGCTGCAGCCTTTTAATTCGGTTCCTCATGCTGTGGTACCCCTAAAACATAAAACCATTTCACTGCTACTTCATAACTGTAATTTTGTGACTGTTATGAATTGCAATGTAAATATTTGATATGTGACCCCCAAAGAGGTCACAACTCATAGCTTGGGAATTGCTGCTATAGATTACTTAAAGTTAACTATGACTTTGGTTTTAGGAAAACAATGAAATTGAAGGAGAAATATAATCTCAGAAAGGCTCTAATTAACGGTATAATAACATTGCTAGCTAGAAATAAAGACTGGCTTGAGCCATAGTATGTGAAACTTAAGTTGTGTAGGATTGAGATGAATTTACACGACGCAATTTGAGAGAAAACACTTGGGGTTTGATGGAATTTATTCACTGACCCTGAAATGTCAGGTAAACATAGATACTAATGTGGTATACTTCCCTACTGTGTCCTGTTCTTTGTGACAATATAACTGCTGAGCCTTAAACACGCACAAGAACATACCCATACTAGTTCAGTTTAGTGCAATGAATTGATATGAGTAAAAATAAAACCTTACTTTGTGGAAAACATTTATTTGTCTTACTCCACATTGGAATCAGTGATGTGGTATTTCATCTTGAATTTCATATCAAAACTATTTCATAGTTTTGAGCTTAATTTCCTCAAACCCCAAACTGTTCCTTCTATGCCCTGGAGCCCTGACCTAATAAAAATGTGATCACCATATAGGTTGAAATTTATTACTTCACCAGTGACTTTTTATAAGACGCATAGCACAGGAGAAACTAATTTGTGTATTAGGGAAAGAAATTAATTAGCATAGAACAAAGACTACGTGAAACTTACTATTTGAAGTAAAATGTAGCAATTTCTTGTTGACTAAAATGTTTGATGAATTGGGATTGATGTTTAGATTCCAGCTAAATATTGAATTTTAAGATAGTCTCTAATACGTGTGAGTGCTTGTAATTGACATATTTGTCAATTTGTAAATTTGACATATTTGTAAATTCCATACTTGTGATAATCACTTTCTGTAAAGCAAATTTTCTCAGATGAGGGATGAGGATTCAATTTTGTGTGTATTGTAGTGATAAGTCATTAGGGGTCTTTGTAATTCTAGTCTTCCTAGTAGAATAATAGTGTGAGACTCTCACTAGGGCCTGGCCTATTCCTCATTTACCCATTGGCTCATCTTATTAGCCCTGGTTAAATTTTAATATAAAGATATGTAGTTAGGTAATAGACTTCTAGATTTAAGTGATGATTTTGAATTTATTCAAAGAAGTAAAATTAAAAAGCATGAGTTTTTATACATTTATACCCTATGTGAACATTCACAATGTGAAAATACAAACTTATTTAGGAAAATATAATATCTTCATGTCATTTTACTCTAGAAGGGTTCATTCTTCAAAAAAATCCAGTATTTTATTACAAGACTTATTAAAGGTATGTGGACAGTACTCTTTTATCTTACACATTTGTATACCAAGACATTGTAACATGAGGGACTTCTTGTTTATTCTGTCAATTATGTTTTAAATAAATGCTGATTTGCCAGTAGCCAAGGCAGGAAGTACAGGCAGGACTACCAGACAGAAAGTAGAGGCGGGGTAATAAGAACAAGAGAATTCTGGGAAGAAGAAAGCTTTCTGTGCAGTCTTGCCCAGACATAGAAGAAGGAAGTTTTAACCTACCCTGCCGAAAAAGGTACTGAGTCATGTGGCTAACATAGATAAAAATAATGGGCTAATATAAGTTATAAGAGTTAATAAGAAGCCTGAGCTAATGGACCAATCAGCATTTATATAAAACATAATTGACAAATTACAGAATTGTCCCAGACCAAAACTTATATTTGATCCTGTGAGATTTGTCAAGTTGCATTTTGAAAAATGTAAATAAAGTTATTTGGTACCTAGAACTTTAAAAATAAAATATATACAAAAGTAGAAGGAAGGCTTTTCGTGGGGCCAAAGAACTAGTAGAAAGATAAGGTGGCAAGAAAAAGTGCAAAGTTTGGATAAATATGTTCAAAATACATTGTATAAATGTATGAATATATAATAAACCCATTATTTGGTGCAAATAAAATACATACTAATAAAAATAAAACACTATGGGTACAGTACCAGTCGCCATAAACTCTACAGGTTTAAGACAGAACTAATCAGGTAAAAGATAAATGTTGGCAATACTTTTAAATATTTTCAACAATTCATCCTTGTCTATAGGTGGGTTCCAGTTCTTTCTCTTTTGAGTTAGACTGTTACTCACTTCAAAAGAGTACAAATAAAGAAGGAAGCATATTATGGCTTGAGAGAGTTGGTGAGAGTCTCAGAAACCCCATTCTTGCTTTGCCTCTCTCACTAGAATTGCACGTTTGGGAATCTTATTGCTAGGTCAAGGGAACTTGCAGCCATTCTCAAGAGGAGTTATGCCTATAGTTATTGCCTTCTGTCTATAGCTTTGCACGTAATGCAAGACAGCTTAAAGAGAAGACACTCAGCCACAGTAAGGCAATGACTGTCGCTCAGAGAATTCAGCTAATATTTCCAAATTCCCAACAAGTAGAAACTGTGGCTTATTGTCTGCTATTTTATGCTGCTAAAAATTAGGGATGGAGATAGGGCTTGGGCAGTTAAGAGCACTGACTGCATGTAAACAGGACGAAGGTTCAGGTCATGTAGCAGCTCACATCTCCCTGTAGTGCTAGTTCGAGGAGATCTGGTGGAGATCTGGCATTGCCTTCTTGCCTCCTCAAGTACCAGGCCACTACATGGTGCAAAGATATACATGCAGGAAAATATTCATGAAATAAAATCGGTATACTTTAAGATTTACATTTTAGGCAATGTATAATTAGCTAACATACCAAAGCAGATTGGGCAGTTACAGCTAATAGAGTAAGATAAAACTCTGTGAGGCTTAGACTCACAGAATAAATCACTGTGATCAGAGGAGCAGAGTTTTTGTTTTTGTTTGTTTGGTTTTGATTTTTCCTTCAAGTAATATTGAAGCTGAGATGGATTAAAAGAAGCACATTACTGAGTTATCTTGTCTGCTTGTTTTGTTTTGCTTCAGGTTCCTGAAAGTCCTAGCTTATTGTTTATTTTTTCATGGTATTTTAATGTTTTTGCATTGGTGCAAATGCACGCATATGCATCTTGAGGTGTCTGCCAGAGGATAACTTCAGGTGTCATCCTCAGGAATAAGGTCCATATGCTTTGAAATGATCTGTTGCTGTCTTAAGCTCACCGTTAGTCTAGGCTAGCTGTCTAGGAAGCCATGATTTCGTATCTCCTTTATCCTCGATCTGAGATTGTATCCGTGTACCATTATAGCTGGCTTTTCCTCAGGTTCTGGGTGAATTCAGGCCCACATATTTATAAGACAAGTACTCTCCTGCTGAACTAACTCCCTTTACTCTCTCAGTTTTATATTGATTGAGGCTTTGTGTTTATTTCTATTTTTTAAGCATGCTTTATGCACAAATAGTAAAGAGGCTTATTAAAGAGTCTTACAATTCTGAAACCCAGAAACTCACTCTTTCTTTTGACTCCTTGGGCAGAGAAAGTTTCTGAATTAAATTTTCTTAATTTACTTTGAGAATTTCCTACATAAATACAATGAAATTTGCTCATATATAATCCCCACCTCTGCTCTAAACTCCACATTGTTTATCATCTGCACAAGTATTTAATTCTAGTCTTATTATGGTGGAGGGAAAACTAGCAATTTGGAGAGGAAAAATTACACATTAAAAAAATGAAAATGTCAGGAATATAGTTTTCATTATTTCCTTAAAGCATTATGAATACTTATGTCAAAGAATTTCGTGTGCCATGGAAGCATTCAGTTACATCCTGAAACTATTGACCTGCACTGTGTTCAGCTGATGACCTAGGATTGATGAGTTCCACACGTTGCTACCAGAGTAATTAATCATGGATATGTGAGCGTGTGTAGATTGTGCCGACACTGGCATTTTTCTCAGGATCAAAAGTACTTCTCATATCCTAGCAGTAGATATTTTGGTATTCTTTTTAATAAAACCCATGATGATTGATTTTTAAAGTTGCATATATTTATCCATTTATTTAAAATGTTTTAAACAATTTTAAGCTTTCCAAACACTCATGAAAACATATTTATGGCTACACAATTTTGCATTCGGAAGCAATTGTATTAAGTTTTCACAAATTTTCCTACCTTCCAGTAGCACTGATAACTTCTGCGGTGTCTAGAACACACTTTTTTAAAAAACAGATTCCATCACTTTGGTTGCAAACATTGCTCTTGCCTTTTCCCCAGAGCAGCAAGGCAAAAATGGGGAAAATGTATTAATTGCCTCTAGAATAGTAATTGAAGCCTTTTAATTTAATGAATATTTCAACGGAATCAATTCACGTTGTCTCTCTAAAGGCAAAATTTCAAAGGGAGAAATTCTTTGTAGTGACCTAGAGAGGAAATAGGGACCTCTGCGAGACTGGCTACAGAGGGTCGTTTCCCAAGCGTGCAGATCACCTCGGTGGTGGCTTTCATAGATTCCGCTAACCTTTAATCCGATAGGCTCCAGCAGTTTAGATTTATAAATTATCCTTGAGCATTGTGAGTAGGGAGGTCAGGCCAGGGATTGTCTGCAGCTGCAATCAGTTAGCACCAAGTGAGCTGAGGAAGTGTACTGGTGAAATACTGGAGGGAGCAAGGTAGGGATGGGTAGGCTCAGTCAGTCTACCTGTGGTGAGCAAACGAGCTGCAGCTTAAGCATTGTCAGCTGGAAGCAGCGAGAGCCATTTCAGTCTCATAGCTATAAACATTATCGATTCAACTTAATTTTGTGTTTACAGTTATAGTCTATCAGCCAAAAATCAAAACAATTTTCCTCCTTTGGCTTAAGCATATTTTATATTTAGCTTATTGCATCTCTTTTCCATTTGTGAAAATGCAATGAAAATAGTGTGGCTTTCACGGACTTTCCGTGATAACAATGCGGATTCTGATTCTTTTGTTTAAATAGGCTGTTTGTGTATTTTCATTAGTTCACAAACATTAACATGTATCTGAAAACACTTAAATTATTCAAATATCATCCTTAGAAGTAAGGCAAGTATTTGAAAAGCATATGTGCAGTTTTGTTTGGCTGATACTCTTGACAATTTATTTTTCTGATTTTTAATGAAACCTTAGACATATGTCTAATGATGATCTTAATAAAAATGCTCAAGGAATAAAGCAAAACCCTTTAAGAAATGTTGCGCACTGGACGTGAGCACCCATTTCTTCAAAATAAGGCATTTTAGTTTTTAGTGTGCTGAAATAGCTAGCAATTTCCTCATGTGTATTATATTGTATTGTTTCAACTGTTTATGAGCACTTATCTCCTGGGGTGACAGGTTAGACATTATGTTATTCTTTTGTGCTCCATTCACATCGGGTATACTAAATCAATTCATTAAATTAAAATCAATGAAGGTTTTTAGGATATAGTGAAATACTTCAGTTAAAACTATCTATGTGGTATAATGTAAATGATTAAACACCGGAGGAAAAAAAAATGAGAACTCCATCGTCTGAAGCCCTGTTCTGTACTAAGTAGACTGCAAATATGAAAACCAGGACAGTCCTCAGAAATGTTTAGTGAGCTCTTGGATCACTGGAAATCAGTATAGATGAAGTTGGGACAATGGAATCTTAATGTTCAAGGATTCAGACTTAGAACCTCATGTGAACCCTTGCTTGAATTAACAATCAAATAATATTTTTACCTGAGTCATAGTTATTTTTTCATAATGCATTGCATATTATACACAGGTAAAATGAATTACCTGTAGTGCTTCAGTCTTTCCCTTTGGCCTCCCCTAATCTCAGAAGTTCCTAGAAATTTGGGGGAAACTTTGCTGAATATCAGTTTGTAATAAGCAAAAAAGCCTTTTGAATGGGTAGGGGTGGAAAAAATGCTTAGTGGTGCTAAAGTCTTTTCAAAATCATGTTTAACTGTAATGATACCATGTCATTAGCAACTTAACTCTTCTTTGTCTTGGTTTATTTTTAATTTCTTCTCAGTTTCTCTCTTTATTCTTTCAAAAATACTTCCAAAAAGTTATTTTACAAGAGTCATCATTATCAATGAACTGTTTTAACTGGGACAACTCATATTTTCTCTTTTAGAAGTAATATGAACAGCTTGGGGTAGGAGATTTATGGTGAACATGAATATACGAATATACCAAAGAAGACTAATGTACCACATTTATGTAGTTGGAAGTTTATAGCTTCCCTCATTAAGCAGCTGGCCTGTACTAACCTGAAAGAGATCTTGTGATTTAAGGGAAATGTGTTCCATCCTGTAAGTTAATCCCAAAACTGATTAGAAAGCATCTTTATGTGTTACTCTTTTTTAAGTTTAATAACACTGATATAATTAAAATAGTTTATGCATTACTGATTTAAAATTATTATTTAATATAATTGTATATTATTGACAAGTTTATTAGTTTTCTGAAGTATTGAAATAGAATATCTAGACTGAATGTTTAAAAAAATCCCTAAACTTTCTTTTCCAATAGATCTGGAGATCTGAAGTCAAGATAATGGGTATGCAGAGAAGGGAACACTCTGGGCTATGTCCTTGGCGAGTAAATGCTTCTCTACTTTTGGTGTCTGTATGTTGTATTACCTCTGTATTGACTAAATGTAAATCCCTTTAAAAACTGTTGTGTCTGTGTGTGTGTGTGTGTGTGTGTGTGTGTGTAGGGTGGGGCATGTACCATATAATATGAAAATCAGAGATTTTTTTTAATGTATGTCCTAGTCTTCCATGCATTTTAAGGTAAAACCACTTTGTTGTTCCCTCCTGCAGGCTCAGACTAGCTGACCAGAGAGTTTCTTGGTATTCTCTTGCCTCTGATTCCTAGTGAACATTACCGCATCTGGATTTATATGAGTTGTAGGGATCCAGCCTCGTCCTTATATTAATGCAAGAAACACTATCACTACTGAGCTATCTCTTCAGTCACAAGTTCCATTTGCTTAAAGGGATATTTGTTTACAATCTCTTGTAGAAAGGAGGCTACTTGTTTCTTTCCCTTCTGCCCAGACTCCCTAAATAACCACACAGAAATTATATTGTTTAAATCACTTGTTGACCCATTAGCTCTAGCTTCTTATTAGCTAACTCTTTTTTTTTTTTGTTTTGTTTTTTTTGTTTTGTTTTTTTTTTTGTTTTTTTTTGTTTGTTTGTTTTTCGAGACAGGGTTTCTCTGTAGCTTTGGAGCCTGTCCTGGAACTAGCTCTTGTACACCAGGCTGGTCTCGAACTCACAGAGATCCGCCTGCCTCTGCCTCCCGAGTGCTGGGATTAAAGGCGTGTGCCACCACCGCCCGGCTATTATTAGCTAACTCTTATATCTTAATTTAACCCATCTCTATTAATCCGTGTGTCACCACGAGATATTGGCCTACCAGCAAGGTTCCAACATGTCTGTCTCTGGTGGTGGCTCCATGGCTTCTCCCTGACTCCGCCTCCTTTCTTCCAGTATTCAGTTTCATTTTCCCTGCCTAGCTCTGTTCTACCCTATCACAGGCCTAAGACAGTTTCTTTATTATCCAATGGTATTCATAACGTACAGAGATGGTATTTTTCAATCTTGATAGCGAAGGCATAGCAGTGGGTGCAATTTGTAACTGGCTTGCAATATGAGGTAGATATCTGGTTAATTGAGAAGGCATGGAAGTAGAGGTATTGACAGAAGCCAGTGTTAGGCAACACCATATGAGCTCTACACTCTAGGGCCCCATTTCTTCGACTAGGTCCTACTTCCGAACATTCTACAAACTCCCCAAACAGTGTTAGCATATATGGGTCAAGTGACAAGGTATACGAGACCAAAAGGGGTGTTTTATATTCAAGCTACAATACAATAGAAGATGCTAGAAGCAACAGCTTAACACAATTTAAGTGTGATACGACTGAAGCCACACCGGATAGTAAACACTAATTCCTGTGCCTGCTTTAACTGTGGAGAATTTTACACACTACAAGTACATTAATCTTATATTTCCTTATGTTTTTATGTTTATTTATTTATTTTGTGTGGGGGAATGTTTGGGTGTACAAAAGTGGAGAGATTCATGGAGGGCATGGATCTAAAATATGGTAGAGTTAAGGAAATAACTTTCAGGAGTTGCTTTTCTTGTCCCACTGCATAGACTTCAGGGTTCAAACTCAAGTCAAACTTGGACTTTACAGAAAGTGAGTTTACTTACTAAACTGTATATCAGACGAAGTTTACAAATTTCAGTTGTTAAATATGATGAACTTTGACCCTTTGGAAGTCACACATGGCTTTGATGATATACAAAATGTCTTCTTCACCTATTTTCCAATCATATGTCCCCAAATCAAACCATCATTCCAGTTAATTAGTTTTTCTCTCATAGAGATACTGTGACCTGCATTTTTTTATGATTTAAAGGACTAAAATTACACACTATGTCTATTGTCTCATCTGAATTGTTTCACTCAACTATGGTTGATGAGTATTGCTCATGTTTGGTAATTACTCCACCAGGATGCTGTGTTACCCCAACGTGTTAACTTTATAAATGTCTCTGAGTGGGAATGTCTCCATCTTTGGTCCCCTCTTTATTCTTGATATTAGTAGCTTATTACACTTATCACTCACTCTATGGACAGTAAATCAGAAGATTCTAAATTTTGTAAACAGTTTCAAATAACTATTTATTAAGGGAAATCAGAAAATTTTAAAGATGGTCTTCCTATTTAGCTGATTTTCATTATTATTATTTTCTCTTCTCATATCTTGATTTTAAATGTTTCCTCCTTTATAAAGTTCTCTGGTTAGAATCGATTTTAAGTTTAGAGTGTTATTACCTCCCACAGTCTATAGTAGTTGATAAAGTTGATAGCACTGTTCATGTCTTGACTGGTTTTTATCTTACTGCAGTTTTACTTTTGTTTCAAACTGCAACTTTGTAGTTTGGGTTCTGCCATCTTGGTGGGGGGTAGCTTATATGCAAGATTTTAGATTTCACCCTCTGTTGTCCCCACATGCAATGTTTCATGAATTTCTGATTGTTGCTGCCTCCTTTGAATCTTTGTTTGGAAACCTCTCATATTGTATTTCCTATTTCCTCTGTATGCATTGTGCAGGTATTGGAAATATACTGAGATTACCTCTTTATTTTATTTAATTTACATGCTTCAGTGTACATTTACAGTGTTGGTACCTCCAGAGATTATAAATGAACTTAAATCTCCTGAATTTGGAGTTGAAAGTCATTTGTGCTGTTTTCAGAAAAAAGCAGCAGGTACTCTTGCCCTCTGTGTCATATCTCCAGAAAAATGTGCTGGTATTTTAATGAAGTATTTTTTACAAAACCTGATAATTATTTATTTTAATGAAATATATGCATATGGGTATACATAAACTATATATATGTGTATACATGTATGTATACATATATACAATATGCATATATATGGATATGTAAGCACACATATACATACATATATACTGATTCCTGAATATGTGCATTTAATTTTCAATGCCTGGAGAACAATTTATTTCAATTTTCTAATTATTTAAAAATTTTGTGTCAAGTTTTAAGAATTATTTTTGTTTTGAATCTAACATACCTTTAAAACCTGCCCCCAAAGAGGACAGCTTTCTCTATTTAGATTACTGAAGCTAATGTATAGGAAAGAATGCACGAAGGCTAACAGACCAAACATTTATCATTTTTAGAGTTAAACATTTTGCTATGAAAAGGCCAGATTTAAGTGCCAACTTCTGCATACCATGAGATTATCCACATTCAGGATGATAACCAAAAATAAACCAAAGCTGTTTGTGTGGTTTACATCCTTTTTTTTAAAGCATTAGAAAACACTTGCTTTTCTGAACCAGTCCTATTTACTTCATCATTTCAGAAGGAAAACACTTTTCTCTGAATTGATGACTACTTATTTTTCAGCTAAAGTAAATACAGGTCTATATCTCTTTTCATTTGTGTGAGAAGCTGACACATTCTGTCACAACATAGCTTGAGTAAATGGGAAAGTGACAGCTTCCTGGCAAAATTTTAAAGAGATAAACATCTATTTTTGTTTAACCAGCCACTAAAAAAAATCAGAAAGAAGCTTTCCAGGTTGAAAGGAGAAAGCATGCATGAGTGCTATAAATTGGTAAATGCATGCATGCAAGAAAACTTCTGATGTTCACTTCTGCTTTCTTGAATCCCAGTTCAGTGTTTTCTGAAACTGAATGGTAATATTCATCATAGTACAAACGTCATCAAGTGAAACAATCCATTATAATGGGTTAAAAGGATTTACGCAAACCTGCAGTTGATATAATTAGAAACAATGCATTCTAAGTTGAGATTTTGTATATTTTCTTTTGTGTGATGCAGAAGAACATCCCAATTTGGGGCAAATATTTGCCGACAAGCTTTGTAGAAAGTGGCTGCACTCACACTGTTGCTGCTTCTACTTCGTTTGACACTTCTAAATTGGCTTTACTTATTTATTTCTTAGTAGGCAGGGTGGCGTCAAATTCAAGACATTTCTGAATTGAATTTTCAAGGCAGCCCTCAAATTCAGGTTTTTCCTGCCTCAGTTTCCTGGCTGCTAATGTACAACTGTACACTATTGTCTATGATTGAAATTATTCATTTCCTTAGTAATTTTCATTTATGTCTCTTTTATTATTGAATGTGTTACTGCATTCATCTTTGTGCACTTTCTTTAAATTGATCTGTTCAGTACACCAAATTATTGTCTCAGATATCAATATTTTCTTACAGCCGTTATACGTACCTATTTGCAATAATATATAGAATATAGTCTTAATGTAACCATAAACTCATGTAACTTATGTGAGTTTCTAACATTTTAAATTCAGCATAAAGAGTTTAGTAAGAAACTATGTGTTGGTTGCTAAGGTTTAAGATTTCATTATTGTCTTAAATAAACTAGTACCAGATTTTTAAGTCATGTTTCCAATTCCCATTGGTGTGATCCTTCTTTGTATAATTATAGGTTTACTCTTTGATCTTTTGCTTTAGTAAACACTAATGCTGCATATATTATTTGGCTAAGCATTTTATTTCAAAGTCAAGTGTAGTCAGTCCTGCATGATCTTACACAATCCCTGGAAAAATTTATTGTAGTCATTTAGAAAGAAAACAATTTTGAGTGTATGATCAGTTATGAAATAGACATTGATAGTTTAAGACACCTTATATACAGATATTAGTGATGTAGAATCATATACTGCAAATAGATTAGTTGCACCACCAAGATGACAATTAACACATAAACTAATTACCAATTAATTTGATTGAAATTAAATCAATTGAAATAATCAAATTATTTCAAGATTTGGCCAACAGAGAGATTTATAAAATGTAGTTGAAGAATAAGATTATAAATGATAACTTTAGAAAAAATTGTTATGACATTTTGTATAAATGTAAAATATTTCCTCATTTTCTTAAAATCACAAAGTTCAAAGTCTAAAAACTTTTACTACTTTTATTTTTTCTGTGTACAAATTTTGAAATACATATTTTGAAGACACATAGCTAGAATATATGTATTGTGTGTGTGTGTGTGTGTGTGTGTGTGTGTGTGTGTGTGTGTAATGAGCTTTATCTTGAACTTCACTGTGGCTCCAATGGGTATTCTTTCTTACACAGTCTTGCTGGCTTAAAGTTGTAGGCAGAAATTTAGCCTTCAATAAGACATTAATACCAAAGCAGAAGAGTTAACAGTTACACATCAGACCACAATGTCTGGTTTCCAATATTCAAATACTGACTTACTCTGCTGCAAGAAGTGAAAAACTCAGGCTGGATTTAAATAAACAGTATATTTACTTTACATTGATGTCTTTTGATTAACTGTAGAAGACATTGCTCCAGAAAGCAGCTGCAGTGTCAGTAATTCCATTAACAAAGAAGCTACTTTATTATCAACATACTGGAGATTCATTTTAATGTGTCATTTGCACTTCAAAGTCGCATAACTTTTATTATGGTAAATCAATTAAAACTATTTCTCATGATAATTTATCTTCAGCAGAGTTTATCATCTCAGAGAATGCAATATTTCCCAATTTAACTTCCAAGGCAAAAGTGATGTAATTTGAATGCCTTTTACTGAGCTTATTAAGCATAAAGATCACAGAAATTTTAAACCCTGAAAGATAACTGTTTCATCTATGTGATAAAATGAAAGGCACGGTTTTGTAGTCTACTATAGGTTGTGGAGACAGTATGTTAATTAGCAATATAACCTCATTTACTAATTTTTTTTCAGTCTGCTATTTTCAAAGACAATACAGTAAATGCATACAGTTGCTTTAATATTAGTTTTGAGGAGAACATAAGGGTCTATCTAGAAACAATTTTTGAACAGAATTTCTGGATGACACATTCAAGCGTTTTCTTAGTTTCAATGGCTTTGTAAGCACAGGCTTCGAGGGTGTAAAGCTATTTCTTATCGTTGAAATTTGTCATCAGTTTTTCACTTTATTGAATATTTCTGAAATAAACAGTTTTAATATTCATTCATAGTCTGGAAATATTTGTATGGGAATGGGATTTTATTCTCCTATAAACTGAGGGTTTGAGAATTATTGCCCATAAAAATTTAACCCAAAACCTTTGTTAATGCCGTAGCAAGTAAAATACTTGTAATTTTTGAGTGGCACTCAGAAATTTTTGTCTAGGTGCTTCGTAAAGTCATACAGTGTGTGTAATACCAATTTGGTCAGGTCCTTTTTATTTCATGATGAAACAATCAATATACATGGCCTTTTGCCTTCTGAAATTTTTGTCTGGGTTACTTGTAAAACTTCATTTAAATAAATTAATAATTTATTTTCTTATCAAATTTGACAATTTTCATTCTTTATGTATGGAAAAATTTGTGCCTAACAAATCTTATATTGCTTATGCATTACTTTAAGATTTTTTTTCTTAGCATATACGAAAGGTGACATAGTACCCACAGAGAACTGGGCTACCAAGCATTTTTGGAACTAGAACATTTAATATTGGTAATTGAAAGATTAGAACCTAATCAGAAAGAAAGTGTCTGTAAAATTGACCACTAAGCAAATCAAAGCTAACTTTAATGAACTGTCTTCTTCCTATCATCCCTCCTGGAAGTCAGAGGATTTCCTGTGGCCCCTATGGGGCAAAGGGTGTTTTCTCAACTTTGGTCTGCAACAACTGGGAGGACTGGAGTTGGAGAGATTGAAACCAGCATTTAAGCCATGTCCTGATCAGGGTTATGATGGAATCTTTGAACTGTTGCCTTTTTTTTGTTGGCAGTGTTTGTATCTGGGTTTATGGAGGTGGTAGGGGTTGGTATGAGCAGTATCTTCTCAGTTGGAAGTTAATAACATCCTAATCTAAAGAAATTCTAAGGAAATGCTTCAGTAAATAATCTACTTTCATATACTTTCTCCTCTTTGCCTATAGCTCAGAAGCCCTGTTACACATGATCTTCATGGCCTTTTGCTCCAAATAGGAAGGTTCCTACTTCTGAGTAATCTTGAATTTTACCAATTTACATTTACTTTTAGTTCCGGGAACTGCCATCACAAAAATGAACTTGTATTTTCCTTTGGGAAACTTCTAAATTGTCTTAACTTTTAGGATGAGAGAGATACCACACTGATAGCTTTCTTTGAATTTTCATATTGGTTTAAGCCTGTATTTTAGACTTGGTCATACTAGCTCTTATCACTTAAATTAGCCTATTTATATTAATCTATCTTCTATCATGTGACATTACTTCCCTTCCATCTTGCCCTTCCTGTTTCCTCTCCATGTCACCTTATGTTTCCTTGTGCTCATAGATTTCTCTTTCCCTTCCTTTTTCTCCCAGGAAATACTGCATTTCCCTCCTGCCTACTGATTCACCATTTAGCTTTTCATTACACCAAGCACAACAATGGAACTACACACAGTGTTCAAATGTGTCACAGCAATCTACATGTTGAGTTACATTGCAACTGTTTTTTTTTTATTTAAACAAATCTTGTTAAATACACTAATATCACAATGTTTTACCTTAGATAAGGCAGATAGAGAGATCTAATAAAATATCAATTAACTGTGACAGTGTTTTCAGAGCTCTGTATTATTGCCTTCTAGGACAAAATACTGAACAAAGGTAACTTAAGGAAATGGGTTAATTTTGGCTCAAGGTAGAGATACAGTCTAAACCAGGGAAAGTCATGTTGGGAAGAAAAGACTCAGTTGGTCACACTGTATCCACAGCCAGAGACCAGAGAAAAACAGTCTTGAGCTCAGATAGCTTTCTCCTTAGAGCAAGCCCAGGACCCTAGCCCACTAAATGAAGCTAGTCATGTGTAGGAGAGAGATTATCATGTCAATCAATATAAACTAGGCAATCCTTTATATGCATGCCCAGAGATTTTACAGTGCCAGCAAGTTGACAATCAATGCTAGTCTTCACAAGTCCACTTGTCATTTGATATTCAAATATACTATTTTTTAAAATCAATTGATATGTAGTTACATAAAATCTGCTTTGTATTTAACATTGTAATTTGTCCATTTTTTCTTGTAACTAAATTATCTTTTAATACATGTTTTGGCTACATAGTAAAGCATACACAGTTCCTTTGTTGGGGGCTATTTTCTGAATAAGTAGTATCATGGTTTTCTAAACAGGCATATCAGTTTTAATCCCCATATTTCTTCTCTTTTCCCTATGATCTCTTGCTTATTTGTAATGTAAAATTCAGTCTTACTTCTAAACCCCCAGTCTGGAGCAGTTGGAATGCTGCTAAATATTCCAAAGTACAAGCCTATTCTGAGATCTAGGAATACAACTCTAGCCATCTATAAATGATATACAATGATAAAGAATTAAAAACTGTCTTTATTTGGTTTGGTTTCTGATTTTTCTTTTAAATTTGATTTTGTTTTAGAGGAGGAGGTTGCAAGGATGGGCGGTGAATGCAAGGGGAGATAAATTGGGTTTGAATTCATGATGTGCTATTTACAAAGAATGAACAAAAGTTTTAAAAAATGATAAAAAATAATTTAAAAATGTTTAAAAATTAAAGATAAATAATTACATGTCAGCTATTTTTATGTAAATATGGCTCAAACTATGAGAGGAGGGGACCACATTTGAGAAATTCCCTTCATAAGATTGGCATGTAGAACTGAAGTGCATTTTCTGAATGAGTGATTGATTGGGGAGGGTCCAATTCAATGTGGGTTGAAACATCCCTAAGCTGGTAGTCCTGGGTTCTATTAAAAAATGGGCTGGGCAAACTATAAAGAGCAAGTCAGTAAGCAGAACTCCATGGCCTCTGTATCAGCTCCTTGAGCAAGGTTCCTGCTTCCTTGATTTCCTACCCTGACTTCCTTTGACACTGAACTATGTAAACCACATATAATAAAATAAGCAAACTAAACCTTATTTTCCCCAAGTGGCTTTTGGGCATGCTGTTTTATCACAGCAATAATAACCCTAATTAAATCAGAGGGGGGAATAGCAAAAATGACCAAACCAATACAAGACAAAACCCTACAGTGAAAACTTTATCTTTCCCCTTCATATACAGGAAAAGAGACTCATGATGGAACCACCCAGCTTTCAAAATGCTCATGTGGCCATGACCTTCCAGCTGTGTTGTCTATAGTACTAGATCTTTTGTGAGTAGCTCTTCTGCATGCACACACCTTTTCTTGGGGCATGCCCAACTGCTCTGTCATCTTCAAATATCCTAGGAGGTCTACTCCAATATAATCTTAATCTTTATATCTTTCTTTTGTGGAGTCTCAGGGATGAAGGGACTTTGAAATTGCCACATATGCCTAGCCTCAGCAGCTCTGTGGATCTCTGATGCAACATTGGTGACCGCCGAGAGAGTGAACTTTTCATGTTGAGCAACTGGTACTATCAGGACCATGTTGTTAAATTCTGCTGTGCAGAATGGAGACTACATCCCACTCATACACACATTTCCCGTGGAAATATTTCCCCTGGCATATTTTCCAGAAACACAGAACTCCTTGTCCAGAATTCTCATTATAGGCTGTTTATTTTTAAATGAATTTGTATTTTCATGAGTTCAAGTATTGGGCTAGTAGAGGTTTGATGTCAGAGAAACGTGCCTCTCCATCCTGTGGAGAGCAACAGGCTTCTGTGTTCACAATCACAGTCTCTTTTTTGTTATCTCCCTTTATTCTACTCTTCCACGTGTTCAAGTTCATTTCCTTGATGAAATGAACAAAGTTTTTGTATCTTTCTACCCCATTTGTTGCTCTTTTTTATTTTCACTATGGATTAGTGTGTTGAGTAATAGCCATAACACACTCTGGATGTTCTCATGCCTTGAAACTTTGCCAATTACTTTTAAGTACAAGAGTTATTTTTAAATGTAACATCTCAGGACACAGACATAACAAAATTAGCGGCTAACCACCAGTTGCAGCTCAGCAGCAACCAGCACTGGTTCTGCTGAACTGGCCATAGCCAGGCAGAAATTCTGTTACCTCAGGCACTGGGTTTATCACAGCCACTATAGGGAATTTTATCTAGATCTCTATTCTTGTATAGAACTCAGGATTTCAAAGTCTGAGGTGAAATTCTTGCTCAGAGATTGACTAGTAAGAAGCTAAACTTCTCTCATAGCTTGCAGCTCCACAAAGCAATGTGTCCATCTGCTCCACCCCTACTTAAAAACCATAGATCCTCCCTACTACTTCCTGTCAGCTAGTTGATGACTCAGCCTCCTGACCCCAGATTAAGTTTATTTAATCAGACAAATGTAACGTGTCTTAAATTAATATTCTGCACATTCTACCTTTTCATATAAATAAAAAGAAAAGGTCTTAAACATAGTAAGATTATATACAATGAGAAAAATTATCAAGTAAGGATTGCATTCCCAATGCCCTGTTCATTCAAGTCTGACAAATTTAAAGAAAACACTTCATTACCTATCCTACCTTAGTGAATCTGAAACTCTATCCCTAATTTATTTCCTATCATAACTAAGGAAAACTGCAGTTATAACTATCTAGTCTTCAGCTCCATCAAAGTGCCCCAGAAGTATCACCTAACAACAGAAACATCTTGCTTCCTGGAAAATCACCCAAAGTTTCTCTCTAATGTTGGGGCATTCATTTTCTCACTACAGGCCTAGAGTATCTGGCAGACTTTTTCAGTGATGCAGAAAATTTGAAGGACTTTCCTACCTTGTATTGGCCCAGATCATAAGCTGCTTTCTCTGTGTCCTGCAGAAGGTCTGGCTGACTCTTTTGGGAAGCAGGAATCTTGAAGCTCAGCAGTCACTTTCTTATGAGTCCTGTGTGTTTGTCCAATCTGCACAGCACATTGTCAACTGAGAAAGGCAAGAGACGTTTCTTTGCCAAATGGCTAACCTTGCCACAATGAAAGAAAGCTCCGGAAGGATTTTCTTCAATGCCCATCATCTTTGATATAATTTGGTGCAGCCAGGAGATGTGTCTCATTGTCATAAAAAGCCTTAGGTTTATCAAACATCTAAAATTCCATATTCTGTAGGTCTTTGACGTGCTTGAAAATTATCTGTATAAGTAGATACCTATTTCACCTAGAAAACATGCCTAATGTGACTACATGTTTGATTATTTTAGAGTAACTACTAACCTTATTTCTTATTTATCCATTGCATTTTTTTCTTGTTCACACGCTATTGAGTTTATTGTAGAGAAAGGTAACAGATGGGGGTTGAACAGTCAGACACAGAACTAACGTGGGCCTTCTATCCACAAGCCTTAGCAGCCCAGCCATGGATCTGCCCGGTTTTTCCTCATCAAGAATTTAGTCTTTCGAGCCATTTCCATGTTGTAGAACCTCCCGCATGTTTCATAGCTCTCCCGCTGGTGGCGGCAGCAGGGCTTCTCATAGATATGCTGCCGCTTCATGATTTCAGTAAGGCCATTGGTAGTGAGAATTCTGTTCAGGGTCCTGTATGCACCCTCCACGTTCCCGTCCTGAACCATTACATTCCTGGCAATGAGCTTCAGGTGTTTCTCCATGGCCTTGCTTTCAAATCTTCATTCTTCAGGACCTACAGGCCGCGGTCTCAGCTCTTGGACTCCAGAACGCTCCCAAGAAAACCATTGCAATTTTAAATGAACTGTATAAACACAATACCTCCAACAAGAATAGAAACATATACACAATGTAGCAAAATTAACTTTAAATTTGTATCATATACCAAAAATCCATGCCAATGCAAAATACCCGAGATTAATAATTTTCTTTTTATCCTATTTTCCTATATTCCCCTAAATTATAACAAAAATCCATGACCCACTAAATAACTAAAAGTCTCCCATACAACTCCTGGGAATGTGAGTGTTCTATTTTCTAAGCTGCTTGTTCTTGTCTGTGGACGAAGGCATCTTAAGGTCCCTGAGAAAATTTGAGATAATGACCAAGTCCTGGGAAGTCTACCGATAATCTTTGTTGATATGTATCACCTGTTTAGTTACAGGTGGTCACCCTTGACCAAACGTGATCCATAATAATCTGGAACAAATTTTTCACCTCTTGTTTTCTATGGAAACAGAAGCAAAGCCATTTCTTCAAAACAGTGCATCTCTTATTTTCCATTTTACAAATACATTTTTTTGCTTCTGTTTTACAGTTAAGATAGCCCTCAAGTATCTGGGTTTGTTCAATTTTGAGTCCTGTTCCCAATCCCATGTCTCCTAGCAGTTGTGTTTTGCTCCTAAGCATGCAAAAATTCAACATAAGTACAATAAGATACAGCGTCTAGACTCCTTGTGTATTTTCCATCGTATCTGACGTCTTTCTTTTGTACTACTTTTACTCTCTCATTATAGATTTTTTTATATTTTAAACTATTTATTTATTTTTAAATTGTTTTTATTGAGGTATACAGTTTTCGTCACTCCTCTCTCTCTCTCCCCTCGTGCCTTCTACCCTGTCACATGACTCGCACGCTCCCAATTTACTCAGGAGATCTTGACTTTTACACCTTCTTATGTAGATAAATGTGTGCCTCTCTGAGGGTCCTCTTTGTTGTCTAGCTTCTCTGGGGTTGTGACCTATAGGCTGGTTTATTTTGAAAAGCCACTTATTAGTCAACACATTCTGTATGTGTCTTTCTGGGTCTGGATTACCTCACTCAGTGTAAGGTTTTTCTAGATCCATCTATTTCCCTGTAAATTTCAGGATGTCATTATTTAATTGATTTTTCTTCTTTTTCACCAGTCCTGTCGGGTTTCTGGAGAGTGAGACAGTGCGGGACATGAAATCTCTCTGGTGGCAGCCTGCCCAGAGGTAAGCCACTTGATTGGCCACCCCTACATGTTCTGCACTACCATTGTCCCCAAACATCTTGCAGACAGGACAAATTGATGGGTGAAGGTTTTATGGCTTGTTTGGTGTCTAGATTTCTTTTTCCATAACCTTCAGAGTACTTTCCTGCACCAAAGAGACTAGATCATAGGGGAAAATATGCCTTGCCGCTACGAGCTGGACCTCTCTACATTCACTGAGCTTTGTGGATGTTGTTCTAAGAAATAAGACCCCATTTTCAGTTTCTGAATAGTGACCATCTGTTCTTGGATTAAGATGGTTTATTATTATTATTGTTATTATATTATTATTATTATTATTATTATTATTATTACTGATCTTCACAGGATCCCCTTGGCAAATGATTCAACTGACTACAACATCAGTTTATCACTGGAAGCCTTGCTTTTTCCCCACCATATTTCTCTCCATCCCTTCTCCAACAACCTAATCCCTCTTGCTACCTCCCCCATCCATCCTTGGTCCACCCAGAAAACCTATTTCCCCTTCTCAGTGAGATCCTTCATCCCTCATAGAGCTATGGTCATAGCTTGAGTATCATTTACATAAAAGCTAACATACACTTACAAGTAAATAAATACCATATTTTTCTTTCATTTTCTGGGTTACCTTACTTATGATAAATTTTTTCTAGTCCCAGTCATTTGCCCGCAATTTCATGATGTCATTTTTTCTTAAGAACAGAACAGTACACCTTTGTGTAAATGTACCACATTTTCTTTACACATTCTTTGGATGAGAGACATCTAGGTTGTTTCCAGTTTCTGGCTATTATGTATAAAAACTCAACAACTTTAGTTGAACAGCTGTTCTTGCTATAGGATGGGAGTGTCCTTTGGATACATATGACTAAACGTCATGTAGTATGGATTGATTCCCAATTTTCTGAGGAACTGTAAAATTGATTTCCATAGTGGCTGTATAAGTATGCACTCTCACCAGCAAAGGAGAAGTGTTTCCCTTGCTCTACATTCTTGCCTGCATGAGCTATCACTTATGTTGTTGATCTTAGTCATTATGACAGCTATAAGATGAAATCTCAAAGTTTTTTTTTTCTCGTTTTTTTTATTCAAGATTTCCATCTCCTCCCCCTTCCCTCCCCTCCCTTCCACCCATACTCCCACTCCACCCCTCTCCAAAGACAAAGAGCCATCAGGGTTCCCTTCACTATGTTAAGTCCAAGGTCCTCCCAGCTCCCCCTAAGTCCAGGAAGGTGAGCAACCAAACTGACAAGGCTCACAGTGAGCCCGTCCATGCTATAGAGTTCGATCATGAGCAAGGAAGCCAGGACCCCGAGGAGTGCTTTTACATTGAGACGGTGGAACAGATCTAACGGGAGACCACCAAGTCCAGTCGGAATGGGACTGATGGAACAGGGGACCAAACCGGACTCTCTGAATGTGGCTGACGGTGGAGGAGGACTGAGAAACCAAGGACAATGGCAATGAACATGAAATCTCAAAGTTTTTATTTCTATGTCTATATGGCTATTTTGAACCTTTCTTTAAGAGATTCTCAGATATTTGAGATTCCTCAATTGAGAATTCTCTATTGAGGTCTGTGCAGTATTTTTAAGTGAATTATTTGTTTGTTTGTTTGTTTCATATCTAGTTCCTCAAGTTCTTTATATCTTTTGAATTTTAGTCCAGTATTGGATGTTAGTTGGTGAAGATCTTTTCCTATTCTGCAGGATTCTTCTGTCTAATTGGCACCGGCCTTTGCCTTACAGAGCTTTTCAGTTTTTGAGGTACCATTTATTAATTGTTGATCTTAGTACCTATCAGTGTTCTATTCAGAAAGTTGTCTCCTCCGCCAAAATATGCAAGATTATTCCAAACTTTCTGTTCTAACAGTTTTAGTGTATTGTTTTTTTTTTGTTGAAGTTTTTGACCTACTTAGATTGATAAACATGTATATATTTGCATTCTTTTTGCATTCTTTTTTGTTTTCTTACTAGATTTTTTTAAAAAAAAACAAAGCTAATTCCCACTACCTCCCCTCCTCTCATTCACTTCACAAACCTTCTTACCCCATCCCCCTCTAAACCTAAGAAAAGGCAAAGCACTTTGCTCTGTGGAAAGAGAACCATATCAGAGCACTGGACTGAGATCCCAAGGTCCAGCTGAAGAGTAGAAGGAAGGAGAATGTGAGCAAAGAGGTCAAGACCATGAAGAGTTCATCCACTGAACAGTTTACCTATTTGCATTCTTCTACAGGCAGACACCCCATTTTAACTTCATTTTTGAAGGTGCTGTCTTGTTTCCGGTGTATATTTCTGGCTTCTTTATCAAAAATCAGGTGTTCCGAGGAGTGTGGCTTTATGTCTGAGGCTCCAATTCTACTCCATTTATCAATGTGTCTATTTTTATGCCAATACCATACAACTTTTATTACTATAACTCTTTCCTACATCTTGAAATCAGGGACTGTGACACCTCCAGTGGTTCTTTTATTGTCCAGTATTGCTTTATCTATCTTCAAATTTATGTTTTTCCATATGAATTGAAAATTTTCCTTTAAAGATATTTAAAGAATTGTGTTGGAGTATTGATGGTAATTGCATTGACTTTGTAGACAGATATTTAGCTAACTGCCTAATAACATTTAACTCTGATTTTTACACTTCTTAAGATATTTTTCCTCTTTTTCTTTTTTCCCAGTCATAAAATGAGAAAAATAAATTTTCTATGGTATCTTTAGTCAATTGCCTTTACTTGTATTATTTTCATTAAGTAATTTTTAAGACTTTTTTTTCTCAATTTATAAAAATATTTAGAAAGAATCTGGTTTCTGGTTTTGTTTTTAATTTATCTATCTATTTTTGCTACGTTTAATTCCAAATTTTTTTATGGTTGGTGCTAAACTAGAATATGTTTTTATTTAAAGAGATAAAATATTTTATAAAAATTAAAAAATCTTATTCAGTCAATATGGATTATAAAACAGTTAAAATTTGGGAAAAAATAACATTAATCTCACATTTTTTTCCAAACCATTTACCTATAAAGCAGAAAGTGTATTCTTTGTATATGTTGTTTGAAGGAACCAGAAGAGGAAATTTATTAGCTTATGATAGATTTTTATTTATATATAAAACAAAATCACATCAAACTACCCTTCCCCATTCTTCCCTCAAATTCTTTCCAAGTAACCTGGTCCCTTTGCTATCTCTCATATTCATAGCCTCTGGCCTCTTTTTCCTGAACTGTTGCGACCATCCTCATAGCTGCAGCTCTGGGCATCCATCACTATTCCCAGGGGAGTGCTAACTTTGGGGGAAAGGAACTACAACCCAAGAAATTAAAGTATCTGATATACACTGGAAATGGCAGGGAAGCAAGATATTTTATTGAAACATTTACATTGGACATAAACCCCTCTTTCACTGAATTCTACTAGAGAAAGAAGTATGGACCTTGAGTCTCATAAAAGGTAATGAATACATTCAGATTGCTGATGTTAAAAACTGTTTAATTTAATTTATACAAAGCTGAAGGAAATATAATGGCACTTTTTGTATTCTTCATGAAAGAATATTTAGCATTTCATACATAATGTCAGAACCCCAAGCTGGCTTAAAAGTCTCTATTTAGCCCAGGGTAAACTCATACTTCATAAAATCACAACAGCTTCTGTCTTCCAAGTGCTGGAATATATGCATGCAGTATCATGCCTTATAGAATTATTTTGTTTACTTATTAATTTTTGCCAGTTTTAATTAGTTTATTGATGTTGATTGATTGACTGCCTTGGAAGAAAGGTCTATTTTTTTTTTTTTAGCACAGGTTAACCTGGAGTTGGTGAGACTCTTTCTACTTTTCAGTGTGCTGGGATACAGGCAGGTGCCACACGACCAGACAGTGACACTCATTTATACAAATTTGAATGCAGTATATTAGGGTATTATATTAGAAATATACATCAAATTAAAATAGTTGAAAAAGGCATTCTCTGTTTATGAAATATATAGCAATTATAGTAGAATTTTGAATACATTAATGATATAATTAAACACAAAAGCCAGTTCAATGAAATGGATTCAAATATTCAAGGATGTGAATAGTGTCCAAACTGTTGATATAAAGCAAATGCTCATCGATGGGGAAGAAAGAGACCCTTCGATTTCAAGAAATTTGCGTTAATTGCAAGGTTGGCCTCCTGCATGTCCTCATATCACATGTGTTGGTCCTTCAGGGTCTCCTCATAAGTTAGGCTGTCTTGTGGCCATAGTGACCACACATGTTTTGTTCTTTTTTGCTGTTCCCTCTGCTTTGTAGACCTCTTCATTTCCCATCAAGTTTCCACTTCCAAGGTATTCTCATTGGCTATTTTATCAGCCTAAACTATTTAGTGCTTTTTGTGCTACATGTCTCAGCGCTTTTAGTGCCATATTTTAAGAAGCAAGTAAGAGCAAACATTTACTGTGGCGTGTAATAGATTAGCATTTGGAAATGCCTGGATACTAAAGATATGCATAGGAATACAGGAGTACATAATTAAGTCAGATATAAAGAATGTAACCTTCTGAAGGTCTTTTGACTCATGATATAGTGCGGCATACATCTGAAAGGCAAAAGGAGGAGGGCTAGTTAGCCGGATTTTCTTAAGTATTTCGCCACTCTCTCCTGCTGCTTTCATCTCTGACACTGAGACAGCAATCCAGATGTTGATGTCTTCTTCCTCAAGCAGAGAGTAGAAGGGGCTCCCTCTGGAGGAATTCAGTGGACTCTGCATGTATCCATTAAGGCATCTTTTACACATGAGTCTGGCACTTGGCTCATCAAGTCAAGGTATCTTAGTTTGTACTTAAATGAGAAAAGAGCTGCCATGTTTGTCTCTTGTGCTTTTTCAAGAGAAATTTTAAGCAGAGAAATGAATTTTCCAGTAGTCAGAACTGCTTTGAAGATATTGCAGATTCCTCCCTAAACTGAAATATTTAACTATGCCTTCTTCTAATTCCTTCTTTAAAAAAGGATACACACAATAAAGTGGGCATTGAGTGATGAGTGAGTGTATTAAAATTTGGCCAGTATTTTAAGTTCCAGAATGATGCATGCTTAAATAAAGTACTGTTTTACAAGGTAATAGATTTTTCTGATGTTTACTCAAAATAACTAGAGAAAATGACCTGCTTTGTTTCTTGAGCTACATAGTACACTGGAAAGAAAGTTCTCACTAGATAGCCATGAAAAGCAGAATATGCTTATTCTAGTTATTTTGTTTTCATTTTTTACTATATTATAATGATTTAAAATAACAACTGATAAAAACAATGGAATTATGCAATAGACTGTTCATTATTTGAGGTGTAGAGACATTAGATAAAGCTCTTTGATAATTGAATTCATACTTATTGTGATAATGATAATCTATTGATTAATAGCTGAAACCTACTAGTAAAATCTAAGGATTTAATTTAGTAATCACATTATCACAAAAATATTCACAAATAAGAATAATAGCACTTTAAGTATTGTTTTCCATTTTGTTATTAATATCATTGCTAATTTCATAGCCACACCTTAACCATGCATCTTTTTATGGAATCCACTTTCATTACTAGTCAGTTTTGCCAAGTCAGCTTCAGGGAGAAGTAATTAAATTTAATAGAAGCCACCTTCATTTTGAATCTGCCGTCAATTTAAAGCCACGGGGAAAGGTAATTACATTTAATAGACACCATAGCTACTAGAAGGAGATGTATGGTATGTGACGTTAATCATTAGCCGAACAGTCTGAAAAGTAAAAACTCACTTAGAACAAACTCCCTTCAAGTGAACTAGACTGTCCTTTTCCCTTTTAACTTTCTAGAGATAAAAGAGCAACCGAAGTGATGCCTACTTGACTCAAACATGTCATTGAGAGTTTGCTTGGAAGATACAGTTCATTGATTTTGAGCAAAGAAATAAAGGTAAATGGGGTTTATGGATCTCGTCACAATGTTATTAACTCTTAAGGAATTATGTATTGATAATAGTCTGCATTAATATTCATAAGGTTCAGTCACATCTTTCTCTTCTCCAGATTCTGACTGGCACATTCAACTGTTGCTCTTACATTCCACTCGTCTTATGTTTGTGCGCGTGGATGTTATGTGGCTTATTAAAATAAGGCTCTTTACCAAAATTTAGTATAGAGACGTTTAGAATCGGAGAAACACCGCAATGAAGCGAAGGTAATGTGTTCCTTTGTGGTAAACACGTCTGTAAGCCCGACTCCATTTCACGAACCATTTTACAGGTTCCTCATTTCATTTGCCTCACTTTGAAGTCACCTTAGAGTTTGTTTTGATTTTTCTTCTTCATGGTGTCTGAATAATTTTTGTTTACTGCTCAAATATTTGATTTAAGAAAGTTTTGGACTAAGATTTAGGTAAAGAGCTCATACGCAGAGGCTACATTTCACGTAGAAGACAGTTTTAGAAATCCAGATGTATTACCCATTTGCACTATTTCTGTTTAGCGTTCTCGTGCTGGAGCACTTTCAGGCAGGACAGACTTAGAGGAGTGAGAAAAGATTGAAATGAGCAGATTCTTTTTGTTCGTCACTGGAAACAACCGCAGTTATGACATTCCACAATACGGTGGATTTCAAGATTCTTGCATCTTCTCAACGCACATTATTAAAGAGAAACTTATTGCATTTACTTATGAAAGACACAAAGGTTTTCTTTGCCAAACAAAAAGCTATTAACAAAAATGCTATTTATTTTTATGAAAATCTTTATCATGTTTTTGACCGAAAATGAAAATGAGTTATGTATTTTCCTACATGATTATTACCTAAAAAATTAGTGTATGCTCCTACCCCTTCTTTGGTGGAATATCAGACTATCATTTTATTGTATTTAATAATTCTGTATGCATGCTTCAAAGGAGGTTTTCTGATGAGTTGTCTTTAAAGTCTGCAACTAATAGTGATGGGGAGCCAGGCTTTATTGTATTTTTTGAAGTGGTGAAGCAGCAAAATTTCTTGACAGAAACAATGACATTAAGGTAGATCAGGGACATCACTTGACTTATCTACTGGCACACTACAAATCAGACAAAAGCTTTTAACATAACATTTTTAAAAAAATTCCATACTTAGAGTGCTTATGAGGCTCTACCTGAAAGCAATGTAATCTAAAACACCCAAAGAATTTTATCCAAAATTTAAATCGTGCTTGCTCTTAAATTTTAAAGGTTTTAAAGTACAAACATATATATATATATATATATAATGGTATTAAAGGTATTTGGTAAAGATTCTAAAAGTCAGATAAAATATTCTGTATAATAATTTAAAACTGCCATTCGGAGTTTGAAATTATTTAATGTACAGTGTTATCAAAGATGAAGCATGTATAATATAAGAGTATAAGGAGAATGAAAACATAATCACTGTTTTTATTAATGAACTTTCATATTGACTGCTGAGTATAATGTAAATATATATATTCACAAATAATATTTTAAGGCTTGAGAATTAGGAAATTATGACTTTTGTTCAGATGATAACTCTTCCAGAATATCTTTTTGTAAAAGTTAAATATTTACTTTTTATTGTTTTGGTATTCTCAAATACTACATAAAAATAAAATACTCGAAATATTTTTAAAGATAATAAAAATCCAATATATTGTAAATTCCATAAAGTTATATATTTATTCTTTTTGCTTAAAATAAAGATGTTCTAACAGTTGTGATTTAGGAAGAGCTTAATAGTGTCCTTAGGATAGTATGTTTGCTAATTTTTATTAATATTGTTGAATATTGTTTAATGAATTCATTCCAATAAAGAATGTAGTACCATTATATAATAAAAACACACTTTTCCACACTTTTCTTTTAGTATTTTGCATATCTCCATGTTACATTTAAAGCAAATACATCTGAGGCAAGTCAGATACTTACTACATAGTTATTTTTAGAGTGTACTGGAAAGGTTATGCCAAATGTGAAAATTTCATTTATACTAGGAGAAAACCAAAAACATGAGCATGTACCTTGTATCTGGTTGCATTAGTACAGTCAAACATTTCCCACTGTTTCTCCATCATTTCCCCACACACATTTAAATTATCTAAAAAGAGTTAATGAAAAATTTTAATGTGTTTTTTTCTCTTGTAAGAGGTGGACTTTCTATCTCTACAAACCATGAATCACTGAGTTCCCTCTTTCATACATAAACTTTGGCCCTCTCTGAACTAAACAAACAAATATATTCTAAAATACTTTACCCCTTTGATTATCCTACCAAGTAAAGGCTGCATTATTACCTTGTTTATCAAATTTAGTACTTTTAAATGTATGGTTATGTATTATAATTATACTAGAAATTATGTAACCACATAAACACACAAATGCACACACACACATAGGCAAACCAACAACAACAAAAAAAAAAAAAACCTCCAGAGGGCTCCAATAATATTGTGTTCAACAAGATAGAAACTTACCTTTTTCCCCCTAAATTGTAATAGAGAAAAATAGGACATTGCTCACAAAAAATTGTCTCCCCAAATTATATAAAGGCTCACATTTTATATGTATTGATTCTATAGCACTCTCTAGAGTATATAAGTGAGTAAATATAATGTTTATAAATAATATACTTTATATTTTATATTATCATTCTAAACTCAGTGTGTATTTTACAATTGTATCTCATGTAATCTAAATAACACACTTGATTTGAACTTGTGTCTACCATGTTGGATCTTATTGTCATGAACTCCTAACTACATCTGAGTTGCATAAAATGTCTCATCACCATTTTATTAACTTCCAGGTTTCTGTCTCAGAGGCAGACCTCATATTCTTTAACTTCTTGCTTCAGAAAGTGGCTTTCTAGACCACACCATTTATGCTCTTTGAATATACACATTTAAGTCCAAGAACCAATGTCAAAGACACACACTAAGCACAACCCTTTAGGCTACTTCCAGTATGTCTGCACCCACAAAATTCTTTGCTCAAATGCTTTGCCTCCAAGGTGACAGCTGTTCTTCTGAGAATGGATCACAGTAAATGTACAGATAAACCCAGATAATGGTCACTAAATGGGAGTACTGACAGGGATAGCATGAATGAACTGCTCATGAACTGGCTTAGGCAATGCACCAGTTTTTCTGATGTTTTCACAGCCTCAGATACAATTAAAGTATTGTGAAATTATAGTTTAAATGAAATTTTCCCATTTGGGATAACAACATTTTTTTTAAAAAAAAAAAAAAAAAACTAACCAAACTCCTATTGCAGGCATGAAAAGCCCTCATTAGATCAGAATTGCAAAAAGGATTTGCAAAACGTTGCTATTGCCCTTGGTTGCCCACTAAGTAGAAGTCAATAACACCATGCACTTCAGACACAAGTCCCAGAGGAACCTGAGCTGAACTGACCTGATAATCTCCTCCCTGGGAAGTAGCTTTCATGGAACAATATAGCATCATGTAATTTTCCAAAGAAGAGAGGAAACCAATAGTCCTACCCAGCTTTGACACCTAAAAGAATAACCAACATGACACAATAACTCTAAGGATGAAGGAGTGGCTCACATACATTGCTGGTACCACAGGCACACTAATTTGACTTAAGGTCAACTCAAAAGTAGGAAATCATATCTGGTACTAGAAGCTTAGATAACTACCCAAACCTTGTGAGTTCATGGGTCTTAGATCAGAACATAAAACCATCATATCAGTAAGCCAAAATAATACCTAACTACATTCTAAATATTTATCTTTAAACCCACGGATAAGTGCAGTTCTTATCCCCATGAAGGAATTTTTTTCTTTGTAATGAATACAGACAATTATAGAAGATATAACTAATTAAAATGCAAATGTGTTGAGCCTAATCCCAACTGACACATACATGACACAACTCCTGCAAGGTAGTGCACAAAAATTCTAAGAACCTGAAGATGAGCTGTTTGCTGTGGGAGCTAGATCCATCCAGCCAATGGCATTTAAAGGTGACTTGCCCTGGTTGTGGGTTTTATTATGCATAACCAGATAAGAACAACTAAGGTTGAGATATGGAGACTCTCTCTCTCTCTCTCTCTCTCTCTCTCTCTCTCTGTCTCTCTCTCTCTGTCTCTTTCTGTCTCTCTTTCCTCCCCCTCTCTCCCTTCCTCTGTCTCTCTCCTTCCCTCTGTCTCTCTCTCTTTCTTTTTTATTAGGATGTATAAGGCTTCTAATACCCTCCCCCCAATAACCTAGTCTGGAGCTTTCTCCATCCTTCCATGGCAGATGAAGATGCAATGAGCAGTTTCCCACTATGTCTGCAAGTGTATATGTTCCCTATTTCATCCCTTAATTAATAAGTTTTCTTCTGAAGCATACATGGATTTCTTTCATTATTTGAAGCTCATGAACCCATGATCAAGGGTTTAAGAGTCCCATGCTGTGTCGACTGAGCTTGCTGGGCTCACTTTTGGTGCCAGGTATTAGAAAAGCCATAGTCCATCTCTTTGTAATCTGATAAGTAGGAGTTTATTCCTTTAGAAAGATAATGTCCATATTCTTGCAAAAGCAATTTGTAGCATAGACTTGGCTTGAACAAAAGTCTTAAGCTCATTCTTTTGGCTTTGTTTAGGGGATAGGGAAATTGTTGGTGAAGTACTTAGAAAAAATGGTGCATATGTTTCTCAGTTAATAATATTCTTGATAATATTTATAGTATCTTGTAAGCTGTATAAAGACATTTAAATTGCAAAGGTGATGATGTGGGATTCCTACCTGCTTGTTGTGAATATGTTTTATTACCATTGGTTAATAAAGAAGCTGCTTTGGCCTATGGTGTGGCAGAATAGAGCTAGGCAGGAAAACTAAACTGGTTGCTGGGAGAAATAAGGCAAAGTCAAGCAGATGCCATGTAGCCACCTAAGGAAAATGATGCTGTAAACTTACCAGTAAGCCACAGCTTCATGGTGATACATAGATAAATAGAAATGGGTTAATTTAAGATGTAAGAGCTACCTAGAAATATACCTGAGCCATCAGCCAAATAGTGCTGTAATTAATAGAGATTATTTGGGGCAGGGCATCTGGGAAACCTATACGAAATCTTCATTTACAAAGTGAACCAACAGATGATATGGGAAACCAACAGTAGAAATATATGCATGATAATTATCAAGAGATGAACTTTGTACTGGTAAAGGGGAGAAGAATATATATATATATATATATATATATATTATATAATGTATTCATTATTTAATATTAAAAATCCAATAAATATAAATTCAAGGTAATTTAAAACTGTTTAAATACAGCTTTATTTGCCATTTAAAATGTAATATTCAGGGACAAGTAGGTTGTTTCAAGGTTCTGGATATTATGAATAAATATGTTATGAATATAGTTTAGAAAAATGCCATTTTGGTATGATTGAGCATCCGTTCATAATATGACCAAGAATGTTATAGCTGGGTCTTGAGTTAGATTGATTCCCCATATTCTAAGAAATAGTCATATTGATTTCCACACAAAATGGATTTTAACACAGAATTAACTAACTGGGTTCATAGGAACTCACAGAGACTGAATCACACCAGGTGCTTACATGGGACTGACCTTGGGCCCTCTGCCCTCAACATATATGTGACATATATGTGACAGGTATGTAACTCGTTCTTCTTGTGGGACTCCAAACAGTGGGATCAGGGACTATCTCTGACTCTTTTGCTGACTTTTGGACCCAATTTTTCATACTGTGTTGCCTTTCCCAGTGATAATACATGGAGATGTGCTTAGTCTTACTGAAATTTGATAAGCTATGTTTTATTGTTATCTATGGGAGGTCTGCACTTTTCTAAATAGTAATGTATCCTTATCCATTATAGGAGAAGGTCAGAGGGGAGTAGGCAGGGGCCTTGGAGGAGAGGAAGGACAGGTAACTGTCGTAGAGATGTAAAATAAACAAATAAATATTTTTAAAAAAAATAATGTTAGCCGGGCCGTGGTGGCGCACGCCTTTAATCCCAGCACTCGGGAGGCAGAGGCAGGCGGATCTCTGCGAGTTCGAGGCCAGCCTGGTCTACAAGAGCTAGTTCCAGGACAGGCTCCAAAGCTGCAGAGAAACCCTGTCTCGAAAAACCAAAAAAAAAAAATAATAATAATGTTAAGTTTAGTTTTAGCTTTATATTCTCAGTAACTAAAAAAAATCTAATCTCATATACCCTAAGAAAACCAATTAATAAATAAGACTTCATGAAACTCCAAAGCATTGGTTTCAAAAAGGACATTACTCTTTGAACAAAGCATCAGCCTACAAAGTGGAAAAGTTCTTTACAAATTCCATATCAAATAGAAAGTTAATATCTCCAAAATATAAAGAATGAAAAACAATAGACATTAAGAAAACAAATAGCCGGGCGGTGGTGGCGCACGCCTTTAATCCCAGCACTAGGGAGGCAGAGGCAGACGGATCTCTGTGAGTTCGAGGCCAGCCTGGTCTACAAGAGCTAGTTCCAGGACAGGCTCCAAAGCCACAGAGAAACCCTGTCTCGAAAAACCAAAAAAAAAAAAAAAAAAAAAAAAAAAGAAAACAAATAACCCAGTGAGAGTGGACTTCAGACTATACAGATAGTTTTTGAAAGGTGAGATACAAGTGCCTGAGAAGCACTGAGAGAAATATTCAACCTCCTTAGCTATCAGGTAAACAAATCAAACCTCTTCGAGATTTCATCCTACACTCGTAAAATAGACAAAAATCAATAAAACAAATGACAACCAATCCTGGCAAGGATAGGAAAGTAAGGGGACATTCTTAAATTGCTGGTGGGAGTGCAAACTTGTACAACCACTATGGAAATAAGTCTAGTGGTTCCTCAGGAATCTGCGAATAGATAGATCAACTCACAATCCAACTATACACTCTTGAGCATATACTCAAAGGGTGCTAAATCCTATTACAGATATGCTTGCTCATTCGTGGTCTTTGCTGCCATATCATAATAACCAGAAGTAGAAAATACCCTAGATAAACTTCAGCAGATGAATGGACATAAAATGTGGTACATTTACACAATGGAATATTATTCAGTTGTTAAATAAAATCATGAAATTTGCATTTACGTGGATGGAGCTGGAAAAAGTCACCCTGAATGAGGTAACCCAAGACCCCAAAAGCAATTATGCTATGTTTTATCTTACATTCATGTCTTAGTTATGGTTTTTATTGCTGTGAAGTGATATCACGACCATGGCAACTCTTATACATGAGAACATTTGATGGAGGTGGCAGCTTACGGTTTCAGAAATTAAGTTCCTTATCATCATGGGGAGGGGAAACATTACAGCATGCAGAAAGACATGGTGCTGGTGGAATAGCTTGCAAGCAAAGGGAAGTTAACTGAGACACTGGGCAGTATCTTGAGCTTAAGAAATTTCAACGTCTGCCGTCACAATGACAAACGTCCTCTAACAAGGCTATACCCACTCCAACAAAGCCACACCTCCTAATAGTGCCACACCTGATAAGATTATGGGGGTCAGTTACATTCAAACTACAACAATGTGGATGTTAGCTTTTAGGCATTCAACAGACATGCTACAATCCATAACTACGTGGATTAGGTGTAGATGAATGTACTATGGAAGGCGGGAGGTTCTTACAAGAAAGCGGAAATAGAATATATAGCTAATAAGAAACAAGGAGGAGACTGGTACAAGATAAAGAGATAGGGAAAGGTAGGAGGAAGCTAATGGAGGGAATATGGAGAGGGACAGGTAACATTAAAGATTATTTGAGGGGCCATAAGAAAAGCTACTATGGTAGCATATTTAAAAATACATCTGCCTATATGAAAGAAATCTAAGTGGAATTGCCAAATAATGGGAAGATAAAACACCAACTAGACAGGCCTTGCCACCACGTGAAACCTCTTGGAATGGATTACATCTAATTGAGTTGCTGGCCAAAGGGGTCCCATGGAAGCCTTCCAACAACACAGGCTACATGTTTTTGGTGCCTTTCCACAAGCTGACTTTAAAACCCCATTCTGAAGATCACACTAAAATATGTCATTGATCAAAGAGAAGTCAGGCTGATGTTTAACTGAAGCCTTCACTGTTACTGACTAGCAAAGTGTAGAATTGGATGCATGGGGAAGTCAGGGAGTGGGCATGAGGAAGGGGAAACCATGATCAGAATTTATTGGATAAAGCTATTTTCAATAAATATGGAACAATTTTTTTTGGTTTTTTTTGGTTTTTTCGAGACAGGGTTTCCCTGTAGTTTCTAGGGTCTGTCCTGGAACTAGCTCTTGTAGATCAGGCTGGCCTCGAACTCAGAGATCCGCCTGCCTCTGCCTCCTGAGTGCTGGGATTAAAGACGTGCGCCACCACCACCCGGCTTGGAACAAAAATTGTATTCATTTTTAAAGAAACCTGAACTGTTTTATTTTTACTTATTTGTCTTTTAATTTTTGTTAAAATATAATGGCATCGCTTGCCCTCTTGCCTTTTCTCTCTACATCCTGCTCCCCACCATGTACACTCCCTCCAGATCCTCTTATGCCCCTCTACACTTTCAAACTGATAGCATAATTTTCTTTAATTACTATTGTTAGACATGCATGCATGATTTTGTGTGTGTGTGTCTGTGTGTGTGTGTGTGCGTGTGTGCATGCACAGATATATGAATCAATCTGATGAGTCTTTTTTTTTTTTGTTAGTGTATACAGTGTATCAGGACTGACAGCTTTATAACTAGTAGGGTGCTTATCCAAAGAAGAGGCTTGCTTCTCTCTAGTGCTTTCTCAGGAGTACTTAGATGCCCATGGTTCTTTGTCTATGGGTGGGGTCCTGAGAGATTTTCCTAGTTACACAGTAGTACATTTATTGATATTGACCTTGTTCAGGTCTTTTTTATGGGGCCATTTCTAAGACAGACAGTTTGACTATAAACTTTCTGTTATTCTGCATCTTTCAGCCCCCTCTTTCCCTATGTTCCTTCAGCTATAGGTGCAGGAACTGTAATGAAGATGTGCTTGTTGGGACTGTACTACTCACAATCCATTGAGATTTGCATTCTAATTGTAATTTCATGTCAATTAGTTATAGATAGAAGCTTTTTTTGATGACTGATAATAACTATACTGATCTGTGGTTGTAAGGATAAGATTTAAAAATAATAAAGAACTTATGCTGGCATAGCAAAATGGAGGTAGTTTCTTCTAAGATCCATTGTCTCACTAGTCCGAGGAAGTTGGTTATGGTCCTAGGACCATGAATATTCTCCCTTCTTATAAGTGGGCATTAAGTTGTCATAGACGGCGGTTGCAAAAGACCAAAATGTGACTGTCATGTTGTACACTGATGGATATCTTGGCTTGCTGGTCATTTCTGTGGCTTTTAAGTGTCACAGCTAGTTTGGACTATTAACTATAGCCCTTCCTTGTCAGCTTGAATAGTATTTCCTAGTCTTATAGAAACTAGACCACAAGAAAGGGGCTTTGAGATTAGGTTCAATTTGTGTAATTTGAGTCGTGTGTATTAAGATTCTGTAACCTCAGCTATAGGGGCTAACCATCAACCTTTAAGAGACATGGAAGACCAATAGAAATAGCCTATCTTGTGTTGAAAGTCATTTAGAATACCCAAACCAAGCACTGGAAAATATATTTATTATGCCTTGTACTGGGAATTTTATTAGTATTTGATTCTTGTGGGGATCTAAGTCAGCCAGAATGTCCTAACTTTAATCAATTTTCTCTGTCTCTCTGTATCTCTCTTGCTCTCTCTCTCTCTCTCTCTCTCTCTCTCTCTCTCTCTCTCTCTCTCTCTCCCTCTATCCATATCCATATCCATATCTCTCTATATATATCTATATATAAATATGTGTGTATACATACACACACACACATATATATATATATATATGTATAACCTTAGATAAACATAATTTAATATGATTCATTGAGTCTTCTTTTTCTGATTTTTTTTTGTTTTTGTTTTTGTTTTTGTTTTTCGAGACAGGGTTTCCCTGTAGTTTCTAGAGCCTGTCCTGGAACTAGCTCTTGTAGACCAGGCTGGCCTCGAACTCAGAGATCCGCCTGCCTCTGCCTCCCGAGTGCTGGGATTAAAGGCGTGCGCCACCACCGCCCGGCCTTTTTCTGATTTTTTAAGACAGGGTTTCTCTGTAGATTTGGAGCCTTCCTGGAACTTGCTCTGTAGACCAGGCTGGCCTCAAACTCACAGAGATCTGCTTGTCTTTGCCTTCTAATTCCTGGGATTAAAGGCATGCACCACCACCTGTACGTGTTGGCATATTCTGTCGGTACAATTAATAATCAGACCAGCTCAAGAAAAACAGATATAATTTAATAATTGAAAAAGGGGAGAACTCACGCTACAAGAGTGGGAGGTCCGAAGTCCAAAATGGTCCATTGAGCACCACGTAGAGAAGCCGCATACCTACCTATCCCAATTTTTCTACCTGGGCTCCAGGCGGCCACACCCTAACCAGATGGAATTGGTTGAGCTTCCCCATCAACCACCACCTGGCAATTCATTGAGTCTTGATTAGACAACCTTGGCATTATTTGTCACTCATCACTATTTTTTGCATTCCCTGTTTAACCCCTCAACCCACCTCCAAAAGAGAGACACCTCCCTGATTTTTCCACTGGTAAATTTATGGAATTAGCATTTAAACAATGCAAACACAGAGTTAGATGACAAAACTATTTTGTTTAAAAAGGCTGAAATGCATCTCTTTTTAAATTCATTTTCCTACTAGCAAAGTGGGTCAAATCAGCAATAATATTCACATGTTAATTTCAACAATTGTTTTTAATCTTTGTAGATAGAAAACATTTTTTTTCCATCTACTAGAATGAAAGAATATATTGACTTGTAAAAGAAATTTCTGGCAGTAGTAGGTTTGTACTAAATAGGTCCTGTCCTTCCTCACATTATAT
Organism: Arvicola amphibius; assembly: GCF_903992535.2. Classification (NCBI taxonomy): domain Eukaryota; kingdom Metazoa; phylum Chordata; class Mammalia; order Rodentia; family Cricetidae; genus Arvicola; species Arvicola amphibius. The sequence continues at coordinate 22,312,438 of NC_052059.1, forward strand.
TCTGTCAGATTATAATTAAGCAATTAGATGTGACAGTGTGTATTTTAATGTAGAAATAACACAGATCCTCAGATGTGCTATGGACTACAAGGCTGAAATCCACTAAGAATCTACTCCCCACCTTCACCCTGAATAAACAAGCCATTTTAAAAACCAAATATAAGGATAATAGTAATTGCAGCATTCAGTCTACAGCAAGGCACTTTGGTGGGTGGTGGTGATAATAAAAATGTGAAAATTACATGATATTCATGATGAATTTTGTGTTTCATATATGTCTCTTTCCATGTATGTTTTAAGTAAACAATTAGAAATGTTATTCTAATGAAGTAAATTTTCTATAGTTTTACAGGATTCCAAGAATAACCATAGACTCATATGAACTGCATTTTTAAAGAAATATTTTTCTTTGGAGGGTTAACTAAAACATAGCAAAAATGTGAAGAGCTACAAAAAGTACATTATTTCATTTGTACATAAATTGTAATTTATTCTAAGATAATATCCTAAAATTCTTATAATAAGGAGAAAACTTGACAAAAAACCTAAAATTCTTAGATCTTAAATTTTAATCATCATGTTATTCAGATGTGCTAGAAAATGATTGGTACTAATGAAACTGTAATGTCTGAGGAGAGTGAGGCCACCAGCGCTACACTGAAGCCACATATAGCTTTATCGAGGTACCATTTGCCTGTCTGACTCTGAGTGGTGGTTGAGCAGCAACACTAAAAGGGAGCTTGGATTTTTATAGGATGGCTTAAGTTGGGAGAGGAAGTAGTGGGAGAGCAATACGCCAGAAGAGAACTGCTATAAAAAAAGAAGATGTTGCAAACAAGTTTTCATGTGGAGTCCTCTGTTCATTAAGATAACAGGAAGCTGTGAGGGTTAAGATAATAGGATATTATGGTCTTGGGTCAGATGCTTGAGATGTGTAGAAACTTGCAGTTTTATTTCCCCAAATGGGCTCCTTGTATCTTTGTTGGGGACTTGGATCCACCTAATATGCCAACCTTTTATTGATGGTTATACAGAGAGTAGATTGTCTCCTCTACTTACTTTCTGATAGATGGAGGTTCTGAGTCCAAAACCCAAAAATTCAGGTGTGCCTGACCCAAGTCATAGATGAGCCTCTGGTTCAGAAGAAGCTAAATGGGGATAAAGGGAGAAAGACAGACAGGGTTGGAAGAGTTTGCTAAACGTATGGTGGGTGATTTGTTTTAATTGATTCTGAAAACAGCTGAGGAGTCACGGACTAGGAAAAAGAAGAGGAACTCATCAAGAGTTCCCTGAAGGGGAAGGATCCATAGCCTAATGCTACCAAAGCTTGTCTAACAGGGAGTATTAGCACTTGCAGTGGTTTGAATGACAATAGATCTGTAGAGCTTGTTTGAATGATTGGTTCCCAGTCAGCAGAACTGTTTTTGACATATTATGATGTATGAGCTTCTTGAGGGAGATATGACCTTATTGGAGGAGGTATATTACTGTGGGTGGTCTTTATACTTTCAAAAACTCTACACAAGACCCAGAGTCCGTGTGTCTGTCTGTCTGTCTGTCTGTCTGTCTGTCTGTCTGTCTATCTGTCTGTCTCTATATCTCTGTCCTTCTCTTCTCTCACTACTTGCTGCCTGTGGATCAGGGTATAGTTCTTAGTTGCTTCTCCATCACCATGCCTTCAGCCATAGTCACCTCTCCACCATGATGATAAGAGACTAACCTTCTAAAACTGTAAGCAATTCCAAAATTCAGTGATATCATAAGCTGACTTGGTCATGGTATCTCTTCATAGCAGTGGAATACGGAGACACCAGACTTTATTGCTTCCCTTTGGGAGTACTAGGCCTAGTGAATCTGCTCAATTTCAGGGACTTCCTGAATTTATTTTGAGTTGTTTCCTCTCTGTCTACAGTAGTGGTTCTCAACTTCTGGGTCCTTTGACACCTTTCACAAGGGTTGCCTATAAGATATCCTGCAAAACAGATATTTATATTATAATTCATAGCAGTAGCAAAATTATAGTTATGAAGTAGCATTGAAATAATGTTATGGTTGGAGGCCACCAAACATGAGATACTGTATTAAAGGGTCACAGTGTTAGGAAGGGTGCAAACTGTAGGAGGAACAGCAGGCTACATCCTGCCACCCAGCTAACTTTACACCTGAAATAATTACTTGAAAACTGTATTCTTTTAAACACTGCTTGACCCATTAGTTCTAGCCTCTTATTGGCTAATTCTCACATCTTGCTTTAACCCATATGTAGTAATCTGTTGTAGCACCACGAGGTGGTAGCTTACCGGAAAAGATCTTAACCTGCGTCCGTCTCAGAGAGGAGAGGCATGGCATCTGCCTCACTGCCTTTCTTCCAGCATTCTGTTCTTTCTACTCCACTTACCTATGTTCTGACCTATCAGGCCAAGAAGTTTTCTTTATTAATTAATCAATGAAACAACAGATAGACAGATGACCCTCCTCCATCAACAAACCACTGGTTTAACATCCTTTCCTCTTGAGAAGGAATGTTTCAATGAGGAGGAAACTGATAAGCAACAGCATTTAACCTAATTAAAGAATAGGGTCCTCTTATAAGTGGACAAATATGACAAATTCACACACTCATTTACTACATATTTATAGCAAAACCAAATAAAAAATAATTCTCTATTTGATAATTGCTTTAAAGTTCTGCTAGTTTTCTTAGTATTTTGTGTCTAATTGGATGTGGAATAGTAAAGGTATTAAATAAACTATCTAGAGAAAAAAAGGATGAGTAATATAATTTCCACTTTCAGTTCTGGTAAACACTGAAATTCCATGATGAAAAAAATAGAAGATAAATATAGAATAAATCCATAAGTATGCCATGCAAATTATGAATAATAAATAGGACACATTGATTTGATTCTTAGAAGGTGTAGTACATTGAAAAGAGAAGTCTGTCAACTAAGTTTTTGACAGGTGTCAAAAATACAGTACGATTTTTTAAATGAGATTAAGTAATTGGCAGAGTACGCTCTGTGCACTTTTGATATTAACTTCAGCACAGTTTACTTTTATTAATATGAAGATGACTTAAGCAATCAACATGTTCTGAAAAAGCAAGTGGCCTTAAGAATTGATATATTTGGTTATAGTCAAGATATTTTAACATTCAAGTTTTATAACAATTCAGCTTACATTTAGAAGAGTAAAAACTTTGCATTTCTTATCATAATTCAGATTTCCAGACCCATAGAAGGCTGTAGGAAAATGCCACACATATGAATTGTCTTAAGTAGATATTCAAAAGAATCAACTTTGTTGGACATATAAGCAATAATAACTGAACTTTGTGGAATATCAAAAAAAAACCCAAAAGTAAAAAACAAAACAAAAAATTTCATTCAGAGGTTCAGAGTAAAGCATGCTGCCGAGGCTATCGAGATCCTTCAGGAAGAAAATTGAGATTGAATGTGATGATATTTTATTGAATATATATGTGAAATTCTCAAGACAGAGAAAACATGTAAAATATCTCTTCTGCTTTTATCTTAATACAGTAAGAAATGTGTTATAAATAGTATCAGAAGTATCCTAATGGAAGTCACCTCAGGTTTTATCATATGAATGATTTTGGGTAAGAATTTAACCTCTTCAAACCTGTTTCATCATCTGATCTGAATTTTTGGAGTATACTTATTATGTCATGTGCATACTAAAGGAAGCCACATAGAAGCTTAATAGCCAAGTGCTATTTTTATCTAAATAAAGTAAGCAAGTGAAGTTTTGCTAACATTGATATTGCTTCACTAATGAAGTAGCTTCCATTTGGGGAATCAACATGTACCTATCTATAGAATTAGTAAGCAGTTATAGTTACATGGCAGCTTTATGCTTGCAATTTTCTTTCCTTTTTTTTCTTGGAGAAATTTCTTAACATTTAACAGTTTTCATTTAGCCAATAGCAAGTGAAGTATACAACATGTCTCTATCAGTTATACAATAAGATAGAAAAAAAGTCTTAAACTAGTCATTAAAGATTATATTACTCTTTTGAAAAAAAAGAGCAAAATGAAATTAGCTTTTCACTTTGTAGGTAGTAAAATATTAATCCTAAAGATAACTGGTGAATGCTTCATGTTATGCTAAGAAAGGAAAAGACAATCTTGTTAAATTTGTTCTTCTGGTAGCTTCTTTTACTTTTCTAGTCGACGACTTATAAGAGAGACAGCAATTTGATTTCTCTTTTGTTGAAATATTTATCAATAATACTGGTATATATATTTCAGTTAAACACATATTAATATCCATGTTAGAATTATGTCTTTATGACATATGCAGAGAACAATTGACAATGGACTGCCAACCATAAATAATATATTTACAATATAACTTCTACCCCTCAGACTCAGCAAGATCACAGAAGAAGGGGTGGAAAGGTGGTGAGTGACAATAGGCCAGAACATATTTTGTGAGGTTGTGGTTTCTAGCAATAACAAGGCAGCTATGTGCATGGTATCTCAACAACATAAGAGCTTATACAAGACCTGAACAATACCCACATCACTTAGTTTCCCAACATTAAAGGAGAAAGTTCATGGGTCCTCACCCCTAAATAAACAGCAAACAAAAATTAACAACTTATCTGAGATGAAAAATTAATCTTATAGTTGGATGAACTCCCTGATTGGTTATCAAACGCAAAGTGATCAACCCTAAAAACATGCAGGAAAATGTAATGGAGTATATAAGCTGCAATTATATAAATTTCTTTACAAAAATATGCTACAACAGGTAAAAAAAAGAAGAGAAGAGGGACTAAATTTTGGAGAGGGCAAACGTAGGATAGCTTGGGGGATGAGGGCAACTAGTGTTATTATAATTATTTAAAAGGAATCACTTTAACTCCTGTGTAGACAGTAGTTGGATAAGTTAATAATGGAATTGACAAAAGAGAAAGCTATCACAGGAGTCAAGATGGGAGATGAGGTAATGTGTCTATATGTGTACTATGTGTAGTAGTGAAATCGGGGTACTAAACACTAAATGACGCCTTTCTCTAAATAGAACTAATGATGTCTAAAATCATAGAGATCTACTGGATTCCCTGCTTGCATTGAGGTAGTGGAAGAATGAAGAACTGGCAGAATCACATGGGTTATAGAATTGAACAAATCATACTTGTTAAATGTATATTCATTGGTAGAGGTTAGTTTGAAAAATCATATTTTTTCTGGGTCATAGTATTTTATTTAATTCTTGACTACAATTTTACCTTCTCATCTTTATTATTATAAATTACTACATTTTCATTTTTATTCATAATAATTTTTTTCACAGTTTTATACATGCCCATTTATGCTTTCTGGTTGTTTTGCTCCTCTGACTTTGTCCTGTATTCCTCTTACCTGTAACAGCGCCTCTTCTCCCTATAAAACTCTGTCCTCGACTGATCAGTTGGGTTTGTCAAGTGGACTCACCCCTGGATTTGCAACTAGATACTATTCCACTCCTTCATCTAGAATCTCTTCATTTCCCAAAGATCAGCAGTACATTGTAAGACTTTCTGAGACCACCCTCCCATTCTCCATAAATGACTGCTAGGAAGACACAATGCTGTGGTCCCAGTGCTGGTATACACAGGTGCGGTGTGGTCTTTTCCATAGCTGTATCTCCCTGAGAAGATGGTAGTTCACTACTCCCTTCTTACATTCTTTCTAATTTTCTCCCCCAAAATGTTGTCTGACCCATAAAGAGATAGTGTAAATCTCTTGTCTAGGGCTAATCTCATGACTGTCTTTTATTCTTAACATTTTGTTTGGCCATGGGTCTTTGCATTTGCCTTCATTCACTTCAAAGAGAAGTTTCTGTGTTTAAGGCTGAGAATAGGCTTGGTCTGGAAGAATAAATGTAGATATTTAATAGGTTGTTTGATATTGTGTCATTTGAGCGAAGCAGCCATGTTAGCTCCTTACCAACTTGTACCTGGTTAGAACATCTCTTTAGTCATGGATTTTAGATTGGATTTATTATATTTTGGATAGCTATCTTTTGGGATTACTTCCAATAACAGAGTAGTTGATTATCTCATGAAAGTCATGACTTCATTATACCAATGGGCAAATCTTGCCTGGCAGGTTGGCACTATAGATAGTAGCATATATAGCTAAGTTTTACCATTGAAGCCTCTACCCCTCATAAGCTGTTATGACAATATTTGCAGACTTAAAGGCCAAACAGCAAAGAGGAGTTCTCAAACGCAGTGTCAGCTTGATGTCTCTTCGTCTTGCATCCAGGAGGTGTGATGTATACAGCAGATGGGTCATATCAGCTTTTTCTGGTAGGTGTCTGGGTGCAATGGAAAGAGCCTGAGGTGTCTTTGGCAAATGACTGCCATGGAAGTGTCCTGTAGTTGGTGTTGGCACTTTTGTGTAATGTTTCCTATTGCTTTTTAATAACTATAGTTTCTCATCTTGCTAGAGTTATCTGCTGTCCAACTATCTTTTACATTCTTTTTTAAACTGTCTACCCAATAAGTTATCAAGCACATCTAAAAACTCGTTTGCTAAAAAGATTCAAAAAATTTTGTAGCATAGACTAAGTTTGCCCTATGGACATAACAAGAAGTTGGTTTGTCAACATGAAAATAAATCTATAAAAGATTAGCTTAACAAATTGGAAGCAATGTGATCTTTCAAAAACTCAAGCTATCCACAGTAAGTGGTCAATAGCAATTTATTGATGGCGATAATGTTGTGGGCCCTTTGAAGAGCTGTTAATAATACAATGCAAACCATGTGCTGTTAAAAATCACTTGAATGGTTATTTAATAATATGATTAGACTAATTTACTACAGATGAAATTCTTATCTGGCATTAATGTGCCCACTAGAATAGACTTCGAAAAGAGTCACTGTGCAAAGGTTTTCTTAAAAGACATATTTTGAATATTCTTCTAACATAGCAATAAAATAATGTTTTAACCTATTATTAGATTCAAAATTGAGATTTTTCGCTGTCCTTGTAGAGAAATTTCACTTTTTATTCTACCGAACAAAGTATAACTTATTGATTCTTTCTGCAGTTTAACGTATTAATTTGGTCTAGAAGGCTGGTATTAAACATATAACTTCATTGTAAGGAGAATCTCCAAGGCTCTCTCTGAGAGGACTGGGAATTCATTCAACATTTCAATGCCATCCCTCTCTAATCTGTTGATTGGTGTTCATAATTCTTCACAAAGATATTGTGAAGATTAATGAAATAGAGTTTGGAAAGTATTTTATCTCTTCAAATGCAAGTTGTGTGAGCTGAACATTTAGAAGCCTCATTATACGCAGTCTGTACCGTGCCAGAACTCTTAACCTGTTAGTAAAATCTCTTAAGTGTTGTACTTTATCATTGCTGTCTTGATAATGGAAGGCTATGCCTATCATATCCGTTTTTGTCTCTTCAAGACTGTTTAAGCACAGGACTACTGATGCTTGGCATTTATCAGCGTTACAGAGATCCTCTTACATTTGGAGTGGATGGAATTTGTACTAGATCCATCTTATAATGTTATCTAATAATGTCAGACTCTGTATATGTACAACCTAGAGTTGCAGAGAGTGATGTACTTTAAAGCGTAAGACTATGTATAATAAACACCCCAGGGGTTTGCATTCCAGCATAGTTGCTTTGTTCTTATTCAGAGTATAAGAAACCCTATTTGTTAAGATGCCGGAAGGTAATATATCAATGGAATTCCTTGAATATAAGACCAAATCCAGAATGGAAGCATCTTTCTAGAAGATGCTTTAATTTGTGAAGGAAAACAAAAGTAGAATTCCTTTAGAACTTGTTGTTCTCCACTTCTGTCTTGCAGAAAAATAGAAGTGATGGAGCATGGGCATGCAGTTAAATCAAGTTTATCAGTTCGTGCTGTAAGGGACGTGGTAAACTCCATGTTCACAATTACCAGACTTTAAAGAGTATCAGACTGAAAAGGGATATCATTAAGAAAACTTTAAAATACAAAGACAATTTCTGGTAACATCTTTCTTTTGTGCAGAAAAAATAATGCTTGACAATAATTTTAATTCTATTGCTGTAACTTTTTGCTGTATGCTTTTCAGAATATAATAATAGAAAATTTCATATGTTGTACATGCAAATATATCAATGCAAGAAAGACCATTTTTTATAATGATGCTACTTTGAAGCATATGTTTTTTTTGATGCCAATATATGAAATTCTCATTTTAGCACAGCAAAACAAGTACTGTATCAAACTAAGAAAAATATAGTAAAGAATAGGGAGGAAAAATGAAATCAGAGACAAAATAATGTCTAGGAATAATATACTTTTTTAGAATTAAAATATATAAAACCCTATGACTCTGATATTTATTTTTATCAGAAAAGAATGTTACTAACTGCAATGCTATCACTCTAATCAGAAAATTATCATATACTTCTTTGATATTTTAATACACTTGCAAATAGGTGAAAATCTTTTATGTGATCAGAAATACTGTTACTATAGAATATTAAATTTGCATTAAACTGGTAGTATTTATTATTATTAATATTTGACTATATGTTTTATTGGAGATAATTTTTAGATGGTTTCTCTGTGGCTTTGGGGCCTGTCTTGAAACTCCCTCTGTAGATCAGGCTGGCCTCAAACTCACAGAGAGCTACCTGTCTCTACCTCCCGAGGGCTGGGATTAAAGGCAAGCACCATCACTGCCCGACAGAGGAAAGCATTTTATAGACAGATATTTTAATAGAAATCTTTAAACATGTACTCTGAAAAAATATCTTTTTAAGATCCTTCTATATTTTAAGCTACAAAACTATATATGTCATTTAGAAAGATTGTCCATAGTCCCTACTTCTCAGTCTTGATTGAACTGAAAAGATCCAATGAATAAATACTCAAATAAAAATTAGATAGAATTGTGTTTCTAAACATTTCCATTTGACTGATTTTTTCCTATTTATGCATGCTACTCTTACTCTATATGTTTGATGTTGTTTACATGTGAATCTTTTCTATGACAAATTTTTCCAGTTGGGAATTACATTTTAACATGATTTTAGAATTTTAAGATTCTCTTTATATTGGGCATTCAATAATATTGTTATTATAAAAGTTTTCTCAGGGACTAAATGAAGAATAAGTCACTGGTTCAAGACACTAAGTGATATTTTTCTTTAATGTTTGTACTTGAAAAGAACTCTAAGTCTTATGGATAATCACTAGAAGACATCTCCTGGGTAAACTGGAGCTGGGATGGAGGTTGGGGGTATGAAAACATGAGGGATTTGTTGGGATGGTTGCAGGCAGGACAGAGGGAAAGGGTAATGAAAGAGATGAAATGGGGAGGAAGTGTTTGGGGGTTAGGGAGAAATCTGGTTCCAGGGAATTTCCCTGGAGTCCACAAGGATGACCCCAGCTAAGCCTCCTAGAAATAGTGGAGAGGGTGCCTGAACTGGCCATCTCCGAGAACCAGATTAGTGACGACCTAAATGTTATCAGAGAGCCTTTTCCAGTAACTGTTGGAAGAGATGGAGAGATTCACAGCCAGTCACTGGCCGAGTTCTCAAGAGGGGCTGAAAAGAGGGAGGCAGCACTGTACAAACCAGGTGGGTGTTGGTCATGAAGGGAACCCTCACAGAGAGCTGACCTGAGCTAGTGGGAGCTCATGGACTCTGAGATGACGACTAGAGAGCCTGCATGTGACTAATGTAGGCCCTCTGAATGTGTGACATTTGCGTAGCTTGTATGTGACATTTTTACAGTTTGGTCTGTTTGTGGGATTCCCAGCAGTGGGAATAGGGCCCGTCCGTGGTGCTTGAACTCGTTTATGAGAATTTATTACCCATACTGGGTTGCTTTGCCAGCCTTGATGCAGGGGAAGAAGTTTGGTCCTGCCTCAACCAGATGTGCCATGCTTTGTTGACTCCCATAGGAAGCTTACCACTTTCTGAAGGAAGACTGGGGAGTGGATGGGAGAGTGAGCAGAAGGGAGTCAAAGTGGGAAATAGGCGAGAAGAGGATAGAGCGGAAACTGCGGTCAGCATGTAAAGTAAACGGAAAATTAATTAATAATAAGAAACTCAAAAAAGAATAATCACTAATACCTAAATAGGATAATTTACCAAAATGACTAGGAACAATGTCAGATTTAACGGCTTGAAAATCTCTCTCAAAGTTAGGAAGAGTAGAAATATTTGCTGTTTTGTAAGTAACACTGGAAATTGGCAAACCTGCGGCAAGTTTGATTCCACCAGGATTCAGTGAAGATGGTGGAGAAGGGGGAAAGCGCCACCTATTGATAAGAACGTGTAAATTCTTTGTTGATCGGAACTTTTAGCCGTGTAAACGGTTCTGCAGTAAAATAATACACAAGGCTAAAGATTTAGCTACTCATTATAAAATTCCTTCATTTTATTTGCCAATAATTGAATTATTTCACATTTGGATACCTTCTATTTACCTTGAAACAATATTAACTGGCTTTTTAGTATATTTTGTTTGGAGAACAAATAATGATCTTCTCTCTCACAGGTGTCTTTGATGGGTTGTGGGTTGAAATAACAAATCACATATATTTAGATATGTATTCTTTTTATTCAACAATGAATTTCATAGATGTAATAAAATGAGCCTTCACAATCCCACAATATTTGTGTTACAAATATTAGAATGTAACAGTCATGTATGATCAAACAGGAGTTGCTTGACACACATCAAGTATATACTTTGTTAAATGTGTCTAATAAATATAAGTGTATTTATTAGTTACCTGTCTTACCTTAATGATCTTAAAACATGATAATAATTTTTTGTAACTCGTTATGTGGAATCTGAACAGCTGCACTGAAAATCATAGTTCATGTACACAGAATGAAAAGAAACATTATTTTAAAAGAAGATTCTTCGTCTTCATAGACTCAAGAAATTTTAAACTTCACATAAAGTTCCTCTGTTATTCCATTACACCCATCACAAAGGGAAGCTTCTTTTAATGTAGGCAGTAATATATTTTATCTTCTCAATTCATGAAAGGGTTTTGGACACAGCACTGAAACGAGCCTACAGGCCGCCCCTGCATTCACTCTGAAGTCAAGGGCAGCAATTTTCAGTAACCTTTTAGCATAGTTCGTCCACAACAGAATGTTTACTCACACAATCACTTAGCTTCCAGAAAGGACGGATGTTTGGAAGGGAGTGAGTTAGGTGAAATTGTACTAAAACTTCTCTCAAATATGAATTCTACTAATTATGCTTACTAAGAGAGAAGAAAGTAGATGCCAAACTTGCCTAAAGGTCTAAATATGATGTTTAAGGATTCTAACACGATGCCCGTTTCACTAAGATGCAATGGTACTGTCTCCATTTTACTCGTCTCGCTTGAAATTTTACAGGTTACCTTTGTTCTTCTCTAGATCAATAAAGTAACAGCAGATAGCTATTAATATATTTCTTTGCATCTGCACAGTGAAAACTTTAAATATTAAAACGAAATATTGCAGCCCATATATCATCTACTCTTACAAGACAGGAATGACAGTATTAAGATGCACATTCAGGATAGCACTCTTTCTACTTTGAACGCTGTCAAGAACAAAGTGCTTTACAGACTTAAAATAAATCTAGGTACTAATCCATTGAATTTCTGACAACAGGAGCCCGAGGTTTCCATGCACTTAGCGGAGTACTGCCTAAGAGCTTGTGCATTATTTATGTCCACTAATGGTGTTGCAATGCGCTTTGTGTGAAGCGGTGACAGTGCAATCTGCTAAGATCTCCGCTGCTGCGGACAAAGCCATACATTTTCTTGAGCTTGAATTTTTGACAGAATACTCTATTAATGCCAATTCTGCTTAAGTAAATGCTGAACAGGGGTCAGTTGTTCCTTTTCTCCCCCTTCTCTTATTATTTAAGAAAACAGTGCCATGAAATTGGAAATGATGTTCTGAGGTTTGCTGGATATTTTTTTTTTCAGTACAATCGTAGCTAGTAAAGGTCATTTTCCTTTTTTGTCTACTTTTACGATTCCACGTGATGGTCCACAGACTCAATAGGAACGCTCTTAGCACTGGGCTAGGGAGGTGCTGGTAATTCCAGTTTCCATGCCATTATACTCTTTGGTGGATCAATAGAATTAAATGAACTGAGATATTAGGAAAATATTGAAAAAAACAGAAGGTTGCATTGTTTGACCAAGGTTGGGATGAGTTGAAAATAAAGAACCATCTAGAGCAGCTGTCAATAAATCATGAAAACTACACACAGACCCAAATGGAATTCAGCATAAAGCCTCAAGCTGTAAATGCCTGTAATATCTTTTGTGTCTTTTAATCAAACAATTTGTGTCAAAAATCCAATACAGTTATCTTTTATCAATCACATAGAGTTTTTGATGTGGTCTTTGCATGTGTTCATGTTATTTTTGTGTACATGCTCATAGATCTTTAACACTGTTTTTCTCACAGACGAAATATTCTTAACATGGATTGAAAATAATATATGCATGCATATATATATATATGAAAGTGTATATATGTAAAATTCAATAAGAAACAAGTGAGAATGTATGCTTCAGATATTAAAAAAATCATTGAGTTCACCTTTTAACATCTGTGTTTCTTGAACACAGAACTTTTTCATGAAAGTTACATATATGGTGATTCACCTCATATTCTGATGTTTATCATTTAATCATGCTAGTTTCCTTTATAGCAAAATCAACTTAAAAGTGTTTTATTTATCTCAATATTAGGAGTTGCATTTTTGATTGAACAGCCATAATATAATGTTATTTCTTATTGAATTAATGAGCACAGAAAAAAGACCCATCAATCTTTAAAATGTTGAATTGTAATATTGTATAAAATGACTACAATCATAGATTTTTTTCTTGTTTTTAAACTTGCCAGACTTTTCCATATTTAAAGAAATGAAAATAGATAAACATAAGCCTGAATAAGACTGTGTCGTCACAACATCTGCATTTCATAGTTAATTTCAAATAATTTTTCTTGATCAGAAAATAATCTCATGTGGGGCTATTATAACACAGCCTTATCGATCTTGGGCTAGAATATGTCCCTTCTGTCACAGGAAGTTTATGTGCTGTTTTTAGAGAGCAGTTTGAGATGGTGAGTGCCAAATGCTCTTTTTAGGTTGGTATTTTTCACAATTGGCTCATCTCTTACCTTCTGAAGGAATGCAGAGATCATAGAAACAATACAGCTACAAATATGAAAAATGCAGCCCTGTAGGGGATCACTACAAACTGAGAACACCTGTGTGTACATTATCATGAAAAATGATCATGAATTGTATATGAGTTATTAGACCCGTTCGGGCGGTTTCTTGTGACTTCCTAGGTTTCCTAAAATGATAGCAATAATATTAAGTTATGAGTCTGTTAAATTTGGCACATGATTGCTATAAACAGTAAACATGTTCACTTTCACTTGTCTTTGATTTTTTTCAGTTGACACATGCATCAGCTTTTGAATTGTTTAATTTTTCATGACCTTATATGTGACATTTCACAAAAATGACAAATTCAGTTTAAAATAGATCCAAATGGGTTTAATATCAATAGTGAGCACAAATACACCCATTGTTGATATAAAAACATTATTTGCCTATCATGAGGAGTACTGATACTCTTATAATAAATTATCATTTGAACCCAATGTGAGGCTTCTTACCTGGGAATGAACAAGAGAAGTGTTTTAATTTTGGGGGAACAAACTTTGCAAATTCAGCACAAGACTATATATGTATGTGTGTGTGTGTGTGTGTGTGTGTGTGTGATGATGTAAAACATGCATCACATTTGATTTCTCTGACTGCATTTAGACACCTTTCCATTATCTACTGAGTTTGATAAAGATTCAAAACATTTATATAAGATCTGTATTACATGAACAGTAGCTTTGAACATGACAATAACAAATAAAAATCTTAAATGAATAGCTACATATTGAAGGAAACATTCGAACATAAAAAGGAAAATAATGAATCAGAAAAAATTTTAAAAAATGTTATAAATTGGTTTTTATTTACAGTTTTTACAGAAGCTGATTGCTTCAAATAAAAAAAGTCAATTTGTATTCATAAATCAAAATTCATACCAATGCAAATCTCTATAGCATATCCCTCTTTAAATGTAAGGAAACATTTATAAACAATATATGGGAATTTGGGCATAGTTTTCTCCAAACTGCTTCCTGCTTTTTGTTGGGCAAACTAATTTTTTGGAGGTGTTCAAGGTGACCTTTCAGGGGTTCTTGGTCCATCAGCCACATCAGTCTGGATATATTCCAAAGGTTCTCATCCTCTGTGGAAATGAAAGAAGAACCCCTTTTCCAAAGTAACATATCCTTAGACCTAAATTTTAAAGACAAGACACCTTTAAAGTATATATGTTGGTTTAGTTTAGCAGTCCATAAAATGAAATCTGAGTACTTAGTTTATTCACAGTCAAAAAATTCAAAGAAAACACAATAATAAAAATAATCCAGACTCTTGGTGTATATTCCATCTTCATGTGGCTTATTTTTCTTACTCTATTATTTTTTAATATTTATTTTATTATCTTTAGTCTTTTAATCTATGACTGTCTGTACTCTTTTATATAACATTTATTGTCTCTTTACTTTGTTTCTTCTGTCTCCCAGGCCTATGTACTTTTTTTAAACACACTGTGTCTCATTAAAAGGTCTTTTATATCTGAATCTGTTCTATTGTGTATGAAATTTTTTTCTGTCCAGGAATATTTCTTAAAATGCTAAGTGGCCTTACTAGGACTAAGGCTGCTTTGCGTTTTGGCTCCACCCAGTCTAACATGGTGAAGGTCTGGTCAGCGTGAGCCATGTTCATAGCCCCATTTTCAGGAACATAACAGATATATGTTAACATTAATTAAATTATAACACTCTGCTCACAAATCCAATTTAAATGCTCCCTAGCTGTACCTCTCCCAAAAGTCAGAGATGTTAGTGCTGGCAAGCCAGGAAGCATTCTTAAAGGAACCCCACAGTTAAAATCTTTTTCCTTATTTAAACAGAAAATGAGAAATGGTGTGCGAAGTCCTTTTGTATGTGTTACTTTTATTGGTTAATGAATAAAGAAATGGCTTTGGCCTGTGATAGGGCAGAGCATAGGTAGTTGGGAAAACTAAACTGAATGTTGGCAGAAAGAAAGCAGAGTCAGGGAGAAGCCATGAAGCTTCCAGAGGAGAAAAATGTGAGCCAAAAGGTGGATTCATGCCAGTAGTCCAATAGTAAAATATAAAATAACGAATGGGTGAACCAAAGATATAAGAGCTAGCTAGTAATACACTTAACTGATTGGCCAAACAATGATTATTTCAGAACTTAGCAACTGGGGAATGAACTAGCAGCCTCCCCCAACAACTCCCCAACTCTTATATATGAGACAAGGCTTTTCATTGAAGTGAGTGCTCACCAATTGACTAGGCTGGCTGAACGTTAAGTTTCAGTGATCTGCCTCTGCATTCATCCTCTGACCTCCATTACACTAAGGTTAAGAGAGATTCAATATCACACCAGGGTTCAATACATTTCCATTCTATATACACTCATGACATAAACTTGTGTATATTTCATAATTATCAAAAGAAATTCTTAGTATTATGAAAACACTGTATAAAATGCTTTTTATTGTTTTGGTAAAATACCTTGACACAAACAGCTAAAGAAATTGGTTTTATTATGGCTTATAATTGCAGAAAGAAAGAGTTTATTGTGGTGAAAAAAAATATGGAAATTGGCAGGGAAAATGGCCATAGGTTTGCAATCTGATATATTGTACATTCAAGAACCTTTTTCCTTTTTCCTTTTCCATTTTCCTTTTTTTCCCTTTTATTCTCTATGGGCCTCCATTCCATGAATTGTACATATGCTCATTCAAGTATTTCTTTCTTTCTTTCTTTCTTTCTTTCTTTCTTTCTTTCTTTCTTTCTTTTCTTTTGTTTTTTTTTTTTTGTTTTTGTTTTTCGAGACAGGGTTTCTCTGTAGCTTTGGGAGCCTGTCCTGGAACTAGCTCTTGTAGACCAGGCTGGTCTCGAACTCACAGAGATCCGCCTGCCTCTGCCTCCCGAGTGCTGGGATTAAAGGCGTGCGCCACCACCGCCCGGCTTCATTCAAGTATTTCTATGGGGAAATGTCCTCAAAGAAAATTATAGAGATTTTCTTTACCAATCTCCTATGTGAGCCAAATCTAATTGGGTTGACTATGATTGGCTATCACATGTACATGTATGAACCTTAGTAATTATAAAAATGTCTGTGCTGATAACTTTTATATTCACTTCACTGTCCTTTATTTTAGAATGTAGTCATACTTATGCAAACATGGTATAGCATAGAACTATGTAAACTATATTATAACAGCCAGAAATATATGGACATTTTGTATTAAGCATCATTTGATTTATTAAAATACAAATGAAATATCACTGTACTGCATGATTGATTTAACCTCATATTGTTGTCTTTATTAAGACCTCAAAATTAAAAATAATATGATGTTTTTTTGTAGGAGTAAGTCACTTTGAGCAAGTGATTCGAAGATAAAAACAAAAGTGATTAAGGAGTATGGAGGCTGATCACCAGCCATAGTTACTTCTTGAAAACCAGGCCTGTCTCATTCCAGCATGGATATGATCATGAAGACAAAGAGAAAAATGATGGAAGCCAATAAATATCTGCTTAACTGATGGGAAAAAAAAGTATCAAAAAATTTCAGATTCCTATCTAATAACCTGCGTTGAATACCTGATACATAAACTCATTTCTATGGACACCAAGGCAATGAGGAAAAAAGTGATAGGTTTGCAGTGTTGACAGAAAAGATAAGAAGTTACCATCATGTTGAATTTCCTGCTTCCTCTGCAGGTGCCAGTTTAAAATAACATTTCTATAGGGTTGTACGTAAATGGTAAATGTTTTGCTTAGGAATGAACATTCAACCATCACTCATTTTGAACACCTTGAGCAGCCATGAGTCTTACTAGAGGCTATGATTATAGATAGTTGAGAGTAGTTTTTGCATCAGTTTAAATATTTAGAAGGCAGTTTCATGGTATGTTAATTTAGCTAAACAGTAGCAATTTCACTGCTATAACTTATGATTTCCCCTGCCATGCAGTTTTGACTAGATTTAGAGATCCAGGTATAACACAGTACAGAAGATTGACCTTAAATTTTCAAACTTGTACAAAAGCACTTTATGAATTGATCCATATTTATCTCCCTGCTAATCAAACAAAAAATAAAATTTCATCTTTTTCAGTTAGCAACTCTACATATAGGTAAGATAGAATTCCAGGGAAGCAAATGTTGTTGTTACAGCCTTGTCGCATAATATG
Organism: Arvicola amphibius; assembly: GCF_903992535.2. Taxonomy (NCBI): domain Eukaryota; kingdom Metazoa; phylum Chordata; class Mammalia; order Rodentia; family Cricetidae; genus Arvicola; species Arvicola amphibius. The sequence continues at coordinate 22,329,825 of NC_052059.1, forward strand.
ACAAATGCCAGTTTGATGTGGGATTCCACTCTATATGCAGTGAGTACTATTGGTTAATAAAGGAAGTGCTTTGGGCCTATAGCAGTGCTATAGGGGAACGGAGCTAGGTGGGGAAAACTAATCTGAATGCTGGGAGAAAGGAGACAGAGTCAGAGAGAAGCCATATAGCCCCACAGTACCTGTTTGGAACTTTATCCAGTAAGCCACTGCCATATAGTGATACATAGACTAATAGAAATGGGTTAAATTCAGATGTAAGAGTTAGCCAATAAGAATCTAGAGCTAATGGACCAAGCAGTGATTTAAATAACATAGTTTCTGTGTGATTATTTCGGAACTGAGCAGCTGAGAACCAACAAATGGCCTCCTTTAACAAATTGGTGTGCCAGCAAGTCCAACTAAATTCACTTAAAACCTGAGGAAGATTAAAAAGTAATTTTAGACAGAAAAGAACAGAGTTAAGCATGGCTTCTTGGTATCCAGAATTTTGCTGGCAGTGTGCTGCAGCTCATTTAAGAGAGGTCTTCCTAATTAAGTGGTAGCAGAAAAAAAAAAAAAAAAACACTCCAGTTTGAAATGCCAGCTTTCTGGGCCTTGCTGCCAGTGCAACCTCTGGCTCATTCAGGAGGCCAAGCATTTAAATGGGGTATTTGAGCAGAGTGCTACAACTTGCTTAATGACAACATTGACTAGATATGTGCCTAAAAATGGGACTGTGAGCATGGCTATCAGAGGCAGCAAACAGTTCCTCCATGCTGGGCTGTTTAGGGCAAGCAGGCAGTGCCACTTACATTCATAAGAAGGGCTTAGCATTTTAAGAAGTACTTTTGATCAGAAAATAATTACAGATACACAATAAAGACAAATTCAGATGAAATAGTCCTCTAGATCAGGCACTGTGTGTTTAAAAATTGTGCATAGGCTTGGGAGAGAAAAGAAAAAGAGTATAGAGTGTTATAAAAAGAAATAAATGGTTTATAAAAATAAAACAAAGTCTATAAAGAGACAGAGTACAGACAGTCAAAGATTAAAGAAGTAAAGAAAATAAATATTAAAAAGCAATATATTTAAGACAAGTCACATAAAGAAGGATTATACACAGAGACTCTGGATTATATATATTATTGTGATTTCTTTGATTTTTGACTGTGAAGGGGCTAAGTAACCAACATATATACTTTAAAGGTATCTTGACTTCTAAATTTAGGTCTAAGGATTTGGTGTTTGAAAAAGAGAGGTTTTTTTTTTTTTTATTTCTACGGAGAAACAAAACCTGAGAACCTGTGAATTCATTCCAGGCTAATAATGGACCAAGGTTTGATGGACCAAGACCCACTGAAAGGTCACCTTGGACACCACTCAAAAAATTGCTTTGTCCAATAAACAGCAGAAAGCAGTTTGGAAAGAACTATGCCCATGGTCCCAAATATTGTTTATAAGTGGTTTTTTTTTTATATTTAAAGGGGGATAAGCTATAGAGATTTAAATTGGGATGGATCTTGGTTTATTGATATAAATTTAAGGTCAATTTTGTTGTATGTATGCTTCTGCTCTTGATTAAGGTATTGTTTGTGAAGCTCACTTAAAAATGTAATGTATAATTAAGAATTATAGGTTAATAGATAATCATCTATAAGAGTCAAGCTTATGTATATGTTAGTTAGATTTTATAGATGTACAGAGATGTATTTCAGTTAGATAGGTATTCTTCAAATAATTCAGGGACCTACAGAATATGGCATTTCAATGTTTTAAGAAGTCAGGACTTTCATGACAGTGAAACACATAATTCCTGGAAACACCAATATATTTCACTAGGAAGATGGGCATCAAAGAGGCTCTTTATGGAGTTGACTAGCCATTAGGGAAAGAAAGTGATCTTGCCTGAACTTCTTGATGAACTGGACATGCAGGATCCACAAAGAAATGACTGCTGAACTTGCCTAAAGATGAGACAATCCTTTGAGGTTCCTGCTTCATAAAAGAGTCTGAAAGACATTCTGTACGGCACAGAAGAAAATGACTGACAAACTGCCAAAATAGGTGGAACTGTCTTTGAAATTTTCTGCTTTATGAAAAAGTGTGCTGGATATGATGGACCTGTAGGATAAAAACAGATGCACCAATGGTACAAAGAACTTTGGGTGACTGGCCAGGCATCAAGATGTCTCTGTCAATTCTAGAGTTTTGGAAGTTGCTTACAATGCACTTTCTGTTTCCTCAGGTAATATCACATCCTTCTGAAATTTTTGATGGATTTGAAGAATAGATACCAAAATATTACAATTTCCTTAGTTATGATAAAAGATAAAATAGATATGTTTTAAATAAATATAAATATTGTAACTGTAATTCTTGCTTGATACCTATTTTGTCATATGTTATTTTACTATGTTAAAGTTAAAACCTTCCTTTTCATTTAAACAGAAAAGGAGAAGAGATGTGGGATTCCCCTCTATATGCTGTTAAGAAAGGAACTACTTTGGGCCTATGGCAGAACTATAAGGGAACAGAGCTAGGCAGGGAAAATTAATTTGAATACTGGGAGAAAGGAGTCATAGACAGAGAGAAACCATGCAGTCTCACCAGAGCCATACAGAACTTTACTAGGTAAGCCACTGCTATGTGGTGATACACAGAATAATAGAAATGTGTTAAATTCATATGTAAGAGTTAACCAATAATGGAGTAAGGGGAATAGTTGTCCATTGCTGGTGGGAATGCAAAATTTGTCAACAACACTGAAAATCAGTATGGTGGTTTCTCAGAAAATTGGGAATCAACTTTCCTCAGTACCCAGCAATACCACTCTTGGGCATATACCCAAAAGATGCTCAATCATACTACAAAAGCATTTTTTCAACTATATTTATAGCAACATTATTTGTAATAGCCAGAACCTGGAACAGCCTGGATGCCCCTCAACCAAAGACTGGATAAAGAAAATGTGGCACATTTACACATTAGAGTACTACTCAGTGGTAAAAACAATGAATTTTGCATGCAAATAGATGAAATTAGAAAACACTCTTTTGAGTGAGGTGACCCAGACCCCAAAAGATGAATATGGTATGTACTCACTTGTAAGTGGATATTAGCTATAAACAAAGGACATTGAACCTATAGTTCATGAGCCTAGAGAATCTAAGTAATAAGGTGAACTTAAAGAAAAACATATATAGACCCACCTGGAAACTAGAAATGGACAAGATTGACTGGCAGGTTTGGGAGCATGGGGGTGGGGGAAAAGTAGGATAAAAAGAGGAGAAGAGAGGAGGAGGGTAGAGGAGAATTTGAGGGAATGGGATAGTCAAGATGGAGGAAGGACAGAGATGAGAGCAAGGAGAGAGATATCTTAATTGAGGGAGCCATTATAGGGTAGCAGAAACCTGACTCTAGAGAAATTCCCAGGAATCCAACATGATGACCCCACCTAGGATTCTGGGTCATAGAAGAGAGGGGTCTTGACTTGCCCTGTAGTCAGACTGATGATTATCTTAAATATCACGATAGAGCCTTCATCCAGCAACTGATGGAACCAGAGGCAGAGACCCACACTGGAGCACTGGATTGAGTTCCCAAAGTCCAGTTGAAGGCTGGAAGGAATGGGCATATAAGCAAGGATGTCAAGACCATGATGGATTCAAAAACTGAAATAGTTTGCCTGACATAATGGGAGCTCACCAATTCCAGCCAAGCATAAGACCAAACTAGTCTCTCTGAATGTGCTTGAGAGTTGTATGACTGAGGCAGACTGAGGGGTCACTGGCAGTGGTACCAGGATTTATCCCCACTGCATGTACTGGCTTTTTGGAATCCTATTCTCTTTGGATGTATACCTTGATCAGCATAGATATAGTAGGGAGGACCTTGGGCCGTCCACAAGGCAATGTGCCTTACCCTCTCTGAGGATTAGATGGGAGTGGGGTGTGAGGGTGTGTAGAGGGAACTTGGATTAGTATTTTTTAAAAAACTCTAATAAGTTAAAAAAGGGTTAGTGAATAAGAAGCGAGGGCTAATAGGCCAAGCAGTGATTGAAATAATATAGTTTCTGTGTAATTATTTCAGTTCTGAGCAGCTGGGAACAAACAAGCGGCCTCCTTCAACACCAGTTCTAAGACTGAGAATATTTATCACTTTTGTTCACAGCTTCCCAATGTATAGCTTCATATATACATATGACAGAGTCTAAAGAGAGTACAACTTGAGGAAAATTTATCATTCTAAAGAAGACCTCAGATTAGTAAGATTAACTAAACTGCAACCAGGAAAAGTAGAAGCTAAAGAACTAAAATCAAGAGTGAAACTTGCTAGATATATGCTAGAGGAGGAAGAGTTAAATAACTGAGATCTAACAATTGGAAAGATCAAGTAAGAATTCTGCAGAATAGTAGTACATGAAGCCTTTACCAAAGTCATTTGATGGTTATGTCACATCAGCATTTCTTGAACTTGGTTTAATGAGCCACAGTAAACACTTAACAATAATAGTACACAAGAGGACAAAGGAATATATTATATCCATGGGAGTTATTATTTTACAAAATTGTGTTTTATAAATATTTTGTGCCCTTGTTTCTGCACAATCTATTTATTACTGTGACACTGGTTTCAAAAAGTTAAAGGACTGATTTTCCTAGGAATTGCATTTGACCTATCTTAATTTCTACTACATTTTAATTACACATAAGTTTGCATGGAAAATATCTATCTAATTAGCTAATCAGTGCCAATAATCTTCCTATTTACCCATCCAGCTAGAAATAAGGATGTGAAATCTAGTATATGGGTAATGGGCAACACTGAATACATGAAGAAAAGTTAGATTTTCTAAGTCAAATTCAACATTAAATTCATGCATTTTGATTTTCTGTGATAGAATTTTTTTGGTCTTTTGTTTGTTTGTTTGTTTTTTCGAGACAGGGTTTCCCCGTAGTTTCTAGAGCCTGTCCTGGAACTAGCTCTTGTAGACCAGGCTGGCCTCAAACTCAGAGATCCACCTGCCTCTGCCTCCCGAGTGCTGGGATTAAAGGCGTGCACCACCACCGCCCAGCTGTGATAGAATTTTTTAAATTAAAATCTGAATAGAGGACACAGACATGATCCAAGTATTTTATTTTATATATTTATATAAATATAATGAGACCTACTTGTACAATTGTAAGAGCCATTAGACCTGAAAATTTCCTTTGAAATAGTCTCAATATATACACACATACGTCAAGAAGTATATAATGCATTCAGTAGATGTGTGCAAATCTAGTGGGAGAAATTAGGGGTGAGTGTCATCAAAATATGTTGTAAGGTATTCTCAGACAGTCAATAAATATTTTATTTTTAAAAATGTAAATGCATTTGGTATATATTTAAAAGTATTTGCTATCAAGCTATCCATCACAATAAAAAGACAAAATTACCTTAGTTCTTCTTTTTATTAATGACCATGTGGTACATAAATTACTATTGTTTATACTGAGTAGGTTTACAGTACCATAAAATAATAATTTACAATTGTTATTATAGTACTTAAATGTCAGTGTTTTGCCACTAGAAATTTCAAAAAGTAAATCTTCAAAACTTACATGTATTTAAAACTGTTTCAATTTTTGGAAAGAACTTCTTATACAAACAATTACATATTTTCACTTTGGCTATGGATTATTTGGAACTATAATTCAGAATTAAACTCCTGCCTCTAAAAATTGCCTGAAGGTTGGGAGAGTCCCAGCTAAATCTCTGTGAAAAGTTCTTGAAATTATACTGAAGAAAAATTGTTTGATTTTTGAAATTTATCTGGAATCCACACTTGTTTGTTCTACCTCCTGCTATTTAACTCACATCATGTACAAGATATTTTGTCAAATTTGGCTCCTAATTATTAATTTTTATTAAAAACTTCATTTTGGCTGGGCGGTGGTGGTGCACGCCTTTAATCCCAGCACTCAGGAGGCAGAGGCAGGCTGATCTCTGTGAGTTCGAGACCAGCCTGGTCTACAAGAGCTAGCTCCAGGACAGGCTCTAAAGCTGCAGAGAAACCCTGTCTCGCAAAACCAAAAAACACACACACACACACACAAAAAAAAAAAAACCCAAACTTCATTTTGTTACATTCAACAAAATTATCCAAGGCACTTTAATTTTCTTCAACATATATAAGGTACCTAAATATGACTTATATGCAATTCTATTCTTCAAATTCAGTATATTTTTTGTTTATAGCTTAATAATTGTTTATTACTATTTAAAAAATTGTTTATTACTATATTATTCAATATATATGAAAAACTCTGTATCATGTGATTTGACTTCACATGTCAAATCATTGACTAAAACGTGGTTCCTAGAACTTATAATCTTATTTTTACATAAACCTAAAGAAAAATTTGTGTGTATCACTTTTTTTCAAACTGTTTTTACTTCATAAAGCAACAAAGTATTTAATTAAGATTAATGATTTTAACAAGATTTTGTTTTCAATTTTTAGGAGGTGCCCAAGGACAATGGCAATAGTTTGTTACAGTCTGGCAATATTACTGACTGGAAGGGCGGTGTTCCATGCCTGCCACTGGGGATTTTATTAGATAACCTTTGACTTTGGGGGAAAGAATAATAGAATTATCACTCTTTGTCACACACATACACACTCACACACACATGAATTTTAATGTAAAGTTACATAAGTTTTTCTATGGCCTTTTCAAACATCTTTAGTGTTATTTTTCCCTCCTTCCCTGTTAACTTCCTCCTCATTTTCTCTTTTACAGAACATGTGTCTTGCTCTCCTGCTCTCTAGAGGTAGCACACATTCTCCACTTCTCATCATAGTTCCTTTCTACCTTTCTGTATTCTCCATTTACTTCAGGTTACGTATGCAATTCTAAAGTGAGGCAATTAGGATTCATGAAGAAGACAAAACATGCAGATTTTGGATTTCTAACTGTGGATCACGTCACGCAGTATATTGTTTTACAGTTTCATCCACATACCTGCAAATGTCATTATTTCATTCTTCTTTACCACTGAATAATAGCATATTATGTAAAGGTATCACATTTATGTTAGTGATTCATCAGTTCCTGGACATCTAAGATACTTGATTTTCTAGCTATTTTGAGTAGAGCAACAATGGACATGGCAGAGAAGCTATCAGTGCATAAGGATGCCATCTTCTGAGTATGACCAAGAGCGGTAAAAGTGGATCATGTGGTCTGTTTATATTTAGCTTTCTTGGAATCCCCTCCTCACCGATTCCCACAGTGCTGCACCAGCTTGCAATCCCACCAGCATTGAGAGCAGCTTTCTTTTCCTCTCTGCCCATCTTCCCCAGCGTTTGTTGTCCCTTGTTTTCTTGATCTTAGTCATTCTGGTTAGGATAAAATGAAATCTCATATATTTTTGCTTGTGAGCCTAGCCTTTAACTGCTGCTGAGCCATCCCTCTAGGTTTGAACGAGCATCTGATCAAACCGGACTCTCTGATTGTGGCTGACAATGGGGGCTGACTGAGAAGCCATTGATAAAGACACTGGGACTTGTTTTTACGGCATGTTCTGGATTTTTGGGACCCTAGTCTATATGGATGCACAGTTTCCTAGGCTTGAATGTTGGGGGTGGGGTCCTTCCCACAGGGCAGGGTTCCCTGTCCTCTCACAAGCAGGGAGAGGGAGGGAGGAGGATGAGTGAGGGAGCGGGAGGGGGGAGGCGATTGGTAGGAGGGAACAAGTGTAAATATTTGAATGGAAAAATAAAAATATAAAATAAAAATAATGAAATCTCAAAGCAGGATGAGTTGGTGTTATCCTGATTGCTAAGGAAGTTAAACACATTTTAAAGTATTTGAAATCATTTTAATTCATTTCTCAGTTTGAGAACTCTTTTAAGATCGGTAGCTCGATTTTTCTTTGTGTCATCTGTTTCCTTGATTATGTGATTTTAATTGTCTGTATATTCTAGGTGTTATTTATTCCATTATCATACATATTGCTTGTCCATGTCATCTCTTATTCTTTCTCTTAGGAAAGATTTTTTACTGTCACTTTTCATAGTCCAAGATGAGCACGTTCAAGATGAGCATACTCTGATCCACGTTGTTCAGAAGCTCAGGGAGGAAATATATTTGGGCACCCGGCGTTTGTGTCATTGTAGTATTATAATTTTTTTGTATAACTGAGGAACATCACTCAGATTGATTAAATACAGGATTTATAGTGAGGAAATGAAGTTTTAGGGAAATAACCCAAAAGAAGCATATCTAGAAGCTTGTATTTGAAGGGAGAACTATTAGAATATTAGGCATAGTGATCAGCAGCATATTTCTAATATATGAACTCAACCATCAATCAATCGAGAATTGGTTTCACCATGGTGATATGTGTACTAGGTTAGTCAACAAGCATAATAAATAGATCCTATAAAATCATTAAAACTCAAAACATATAAACATACAGAAGATAGATAAAATCTAAAAATTTTCAATTCATAATGCTCAATTTCATTAATTTTGTCATTATATATTTTGCCTTAGAAAATAAAATTGCTAAGTAATTGAGGGTGAGGATTGATTTAATTTTTGAAAATAGAGTAAATAAAATGTTTTGCATTTTAAAATTTGGAAACCGTGGCTAAATGCCTTAGTTATGAATACTTACTCAATTACTTGATGTCTGGATGATTCACAAAGCACCCCTTCCTTAGAAACAAAAAAAAAAAACCAGAGGACATAAAACCAAAATAACCTGTGAAGTGGCACAAACTGAATGAAAATAACATTACAGTTTATTTTCAAAAACATAGAATTCAAAGAGTACACTTCTTGTGTTCTGTATGAAAGCTTATGTTGATATACTAATTTTATTCCTGTTTTAATAGTCACTGAAATTGGTTGTCGTGTATTTATCAAACCATTCCCAACACCATGACTACTGCACAACATACATATATTTTTGGAAGATACAACAGTAAATTTGAGGTCAGGGGTATAGATCAGTGGTTAAGCTCTTTCCCAGCATGCATAAGGTCCAACATTTGATCCTAATACCAAGCGCAAAAAGCCTATCTGAATTTGCATTTTAATAAAACTTGCTCACATAAATTTGTATCTTTAGTAAATATATAACAGATGTGCTAATCTGTCCTAAGGTATATGCATAATGGACAAAGATAATATGCTCTCCACAATAACATGTTATTCCTCTCACCTGCTCATCTCTTACGCACCTGTGCCTTGCTGGCAGTTGGCACAGCTTGAGTTTGGGAGACATAAGCACCAGCATAGAATCACTAATATTTCCCCTTGTGTGTTTTAAGATGTACATGAAGTGTTTGCTTAGATTTTTGGGCCCTTATTACTACACTGAGAATCAAGCTTCTAATTATTCATATTTCTTTGGATTTTCAAGTTTCCACAAAAATAATAAAAGTTGGTAATGGGATATTTAATTTGTCATAGTGTGTCCTTGTAATTCCTCAAGTGTTTTGCTTTTGGTAATTTTCCTTTACTTGGTTATTGAATTTGATATTAGTTGCTGTATTTTTTAAATCTCCGCTCCCTCTCAAAAGATGTGATTGCTTAGATATTTTCTTTGTTTTTGGAAGAGGAAACATGACATGTTATTTTTATTTAATTTTGCCATTCAAAAGCACAAGTCATGTGTTCATATAATAGATGATATTTTCTGTCCAATAGCTTAGATACATGTTATGTCTTTCCTAATACAGTATACAGATTAAAAATTTAAAGTTTTTCTTTTGGTAACTACATTTTATACTTACATAATGATAGTGAATATTAATACTGTTCCCTTCTATTCTTTATTCACATGTTGTATTCAAAGAATTAAATTCAATTACACACTGAGTATAAAATGTGCTCTGATAAAATATAGTCCTTAAAATTTGAAACAAGCCTATTTTGAATTTCAGAAAATTGTTAAAATACCACCCTAAATTAAAATCACCATAAATACATAAATTTCTGAATAAGTCTGACTAAGTATTTTCAAAGACCTTTTGAAATATCTTAGGAAAGTTATGTAAGAGTCTCCACATTTTCCAAAATCTAAACATGTGTAACGCAGTCCAGAGATGTTTGTTTCATCATCCAGACACATGCGGTAGAAGGAAAGAACTGATTTTTGCGAGTTTTCCTTTGACTTCCATACATGAGGGGGACTGAACGTACCACATGACACATCCAACAAAAGATAAAGTATGTAACAGGAAATCGAATAAAGAAACAACGCTTTCACCTTACTCAAATTTATGTCTTTAAGTTTATGAGCCTCAGAGTTTTCTGAGTAGTCTAATGGTTATTCTCTATAATAAAATGATTGTTTAGCCCAAATTTTAGTGTGCTAGATTGAAGAGTCAAAACTGCTGCCTATGACACAACCCAGACATCTGTTCCAGATATTTACTGTCTAGTACCATTTATGTAGCCACGTATACTTATGTTAGTTAATGCTTGTTGTGGTTTCAAAACTAAGTTGCTCAATTATATAAGAATTAGTTTGATCAGACAGCACTGACCTTGAATATTTGGGTCTGTCTTGTCAGCAGACACACTGTAGAAGACTTGCTAAGCCAATAATATCATGCGCTGCTGTGAAGAAAACAAACATGAAAAGGAAGCTTGACTATTTTTATAATATGTTATAATATGTTATATTTAAGATATGATTTTAAAATATCATTTATTTTGTTTTCCTGGTCACAAAATAAGACAAATAAAAAGAATACATACTCATTGCATGATTAATAGAACACATGATAGTCTATCTTAAATGCTTCAACAAAGTATATCATTCAAACAATATTAGTGATTTAAAATCTGTCACTGCATCAGATAGTCTGTGGTCAAATAAGGTTACTGCAATTTATACACCATCATTCTTTTCTAATTTATTTGTATTATTTTCTGAAAATTTTCTAAACTTCCCCTTCTTAATACCATACCAAGACCCATGTCCATTTTAAATACACTATTTTGTGTCCTCATCTTTTTAAGCCATCAATTTCTATTAGTCCTGCCTATATACTCTAGGGTTCATGGACACTCATTGGAGCATTGTCTGACTACCAGGTGACATACTTTTATAATACCAATTCTTCAGTTCTGGAACTTAGCAGTTACATATAACTTTGTATCTAAGGGTAGGGTTTGTTACTATGCTAAATTTTTTTTGCCTTGAGTTTAAACAGATATTGTGTATGCTCTCTCAACTGGTCTTATGAGAACATAAGCATGGCCTTAGATGGAGAGGACTTTTCCATTTTTTGTCTTCTTTTCAACAATTGAAAATATCTATAAGCATGCAAAGCCACAGCAAAATCATGAGAAATTGGGAGCAATGTCATATTATCACAGACAGTTTGTCTATGATTATTTAAAGAAAGTTTCAGAAAGAAGATAAGCACATTGACAACACACTGCCTCATAAGATGTTTTATGTAGAATGAAGCTCTCATATTATTGATTACTATTATATTATCATCTTATCTTATCTTATCTTATATTATATTAATGGTTTTGCACAATTTGTTTTCTTTGCAGAATACTTTCTTATATATTTAGGCATTTGAGCTTTGCACAAAATGTGTTCCTTTTTCACATTTAATTTCCACTCCTTTTTCAAAAGCAATGGTAGATTGGTAGTCGATAAAATGAACTGTGTGCAATTTCTATTTTGTACAAAAGCAAACTGCTAATCATAGAAACTAAAATGAAGCATTTGCTTTTACTGCATTAAAGCTGTTAAATTCTAATGAATTATTTAGCAATTTAGGGTCTATTTAGTCTGAATAGAAAGGATATGTCTAGGGAGCTAATCTTATTCAGTTAGAGTAAGTGTTAAACAAAGTAGTTTGAATCATCTTACTACATTTAGTTTACTGCCTCAAGGAGTATGTCTGAATTAGAATATGTTATATATAATGAGATGGTTTAGAAAGGTCTCTGCTATAGATTCTTTACAATAAAGTTCCTGAAAGCAATTCAATTTAGTAAGAATTTAAAATCAAATGCATTTTCCCTAAAGCATATTTAATCTTCTATATGACTGTCTTAGTTTATAAACACATATGCACGCAAACATTTCACAGATATGTCATCAATATGAATACATGCACATTCCCCTAACTTGGATATATAATATTATATATTAATATGTATAATATATATTGATATCCTATGAGACACAGACTTAGCATCGATTCCTATACATCTCTTTCTTCAATTATTGAACAATGTCCCAGTACCAAGTTTGACTTCTTCACAATTAGGTTGATAATAAGGCTCACTTGTTTTTCATTTGGGACTAAAATGTCATAATCTAGAAACAAGGAGAGATGGGCTTGAGTGGGTAGAAATTCTACAAACCATCTCTGGGTCCTTCTTGCTTATCCAACATAAGACCTCTTTCCTGAGGTGTTAACATTTGAATGTGTAAGAATCACTTTTGCATTATTCACTGACCTAATACCACTTCATGTTATTGCCTTATAAATGAGCAGCTTCTTTGCAAAAAAGAAAAAAATTGGAAACCAGGCTTTTTGAGATTGACATTTTTTTTTTTTTTTTTTTTTTTTTTGGTTTTTCGAGACAGGGTTTCTCTGTGGCTTTGGAGCCTGTCCTGGAACTAGCTCTTGTAGACCAGGCTGGTCTCGAACTCACAGAGATCCGCCTGCCTCTGCCTCCCGAGTGCTGGGATTAAAGGCGTGCGCCACCACCGCCCAGCTGAGATTGACATTCTTGAGGTTAGGGATACAGTACACAAAAAGTTGAGGGAAATATACAAACAACCTGGAAAAAAGAAGTAGTTCCTTTATGAACTACTTTAATGGAAAAATTTTAGGCCAGTTTAAATTCACTTAGAGAATTTGGTTTATGTTTTTAAAACTTACCTTTAGTAACCTGTAAACATACATGAGAACATCAAACCTAAAAATTATTTGAATTAATCAATCATTTAAAAGTTCCTTTGTATTTAAGACAAAATGCTATAATTCTCTGGATGTATAAAAGGAATAGCTATATTGAAATGATATTATTACCATTTCTCTTTATGCTAAAGGGTCTTATTAAACTTTATTATTTCAATAATAACATTACTAGTTTTAGTCCCTATAAATTAAACCATACTAATTTAGAGTTAGAGCTGAAAACTCAATGAAATTTTATTCTGGGATGCAATAATAACATAAAAAGACCTTGTTGTGTGGTGTTTTGTTTCTTGGTTTCTATATTGTCTGGATTTTCAGAAAGTATGTTGGCTAAGTGCTGCCTGTTTTACTGACCTAATCTGCTGGTATGTTCCTGGTGGAATATTTGGTGTTAGAGACTGGTGTGGGAGATCCTTCTGATCATGGGCAGCTTTCATTGGTTAATGAATAAAGAAACTGCCATGACCTGTTGATAGGGCAGAACTTAGGTAGGCGAGGAAGATAAAACTGAATTCTGGGAGGACGAAAGCAGAGTCAGGGATATGCCATGGATCCCCAGCCAGAGTAAGACATGTTGCCAAAACTTAGCCAGTAAGACACTGCCTTGTGGCAATACACAGATTGAAATGGGCTAAACTAAGATGTAAGAGTTAGCCAATAAGAAGTTAGAGCTAATGGGCCAAGCGGTGGTTTAATTAATACAGTTTCTGTGTGGTTATTTCAGGGCTAAGCTAGCCAGGCAGCAGGGAAAAAAAACAAGCGGGCCCTCTCCTTGCAACAAGAGATAGGTGGAACTAGAGATCATGGGGAATCCACAGGAGGCATGGAGAGTAAGAAGGGGAAGCTGCCCCTAGTGGAGGTGGGTGAGGATATTAGCCAAGGAGATCCTGTAAGTGGATCTTCTTCCCTCAAAGGAAGGAGAGAGTTCAGAGAGAAACAGTTAGAATTGGGTACATTTGGAAGATGATGCGGAAGCCTAGTGCTGTGGAAACTCCCTGGAATCAATGAGGGTGACCCTAGTGAGAACTCCTAATTACAGAAGATAGAAAGTCTGAATTGGGTATCTTCTGTAGCCAACTAAGACCTTCAGAGGTGTGACTGGGTTACATGTGGTTGAGTTTTGGCTCAAGATAACCATGTGAAGATGTCTATACAACTGAGGCTGATACTAGGATAGAAGGTCACTCTCTGGGAAGGGACAGTAGAGTCCATTCCAAGAGGTGGAGGAGAGAATTTATAAGCAAGAGAGGTAAATCCACAGAGACAAAGGACCCTAGATCCTCCTGGAAATTCACGGACTCTAGACCGGGAACTGGGGAGCCTGCATGAGATCTAACTAGGCCCTCTGTATGTGTGGACATTTTTATTCAGGTACCTAAAACTTTCTGTTCTCTCACAGAAAAAAAGCTATGAAATCATGCAGCTCAAATTTCTATCTTCATATTACACACTAATATTAAGTTATCTAAAAATATAAAACTTCTGCTCCTCATCAGGAACTTGGGAGCTCAGTCAAGTGCTCCAATGTGGGGCTCTGTCTCTATCTCCATCCATGGCCTGGTGAAGGTTCTATGGTGATATGCAAGATATTCATGAGTATGGTTATAGGATCTGGCTTTTTTCAGCTCCCTCTCCACAGCTGCCCAAGGAACTAGCTTGGGGCATCTCCCTGAACACCGGGGAACCCCTCTAGAGTCAAGTCTCTTGACAACCCTCAGATGGCTCACTTAATTAAGATATATGCTTCCCTGCTCCCATGTCCACCCTTCCTATATCCCAAGCATCCCCTTCTCCCAAGCTCTCCCCATCCTCCCCTTCACGCTTTTCTCTCCCCATCTCCTCTTGTCCCCATTCCACCCGGCCACTAAGCTCCCAATTTATGCCCGGAAATCTTATCTACTTCCAACATCCAGGAGGATAACTGTATGTTTTTATTTGGGTTCATCTTCTTATTGTCTTCTCATGGATCACGAATTATAGGCTCGATGTCCTTTAATTATGTCTAGAACCCGATTATGAGTGAGTACAAAAGAAAGTCAGAACCGTGAGGGATGCGTTCACCCACTGAGACGGCAGGACAGAACTAACGGGAGATCACCAAGTCCAGTTGGAATGGGACTGATGGAACATCCGACCAAATCGGACTCTCTGAAAGTGGCTGATGGTGGAGGCTGACCGAGAAGCCAAGGACAATGGCGATGGGCTTGGTCTCTACAGACAAGGACGGGCTCTGTGTGAGCCTTGTCAGTTTGGTTGCTCACCTTCCTGGACCTGGAGGGAGTTGGGAGGACCTTGTACTTAACATAGTGTAGGGAACCCTGATGGCTCTTTGGCCTGGAGAGGGAGGGAGTGGGGGTATGGGTGGAGGGGAGGGGAGGGAAGGGAGAGGAGGAGGGGAGGAGATGACAATTTTTAATAAGAAATAAATAAACTGGATAAAAAAAAGATCTCCATAGGTCAAGCAATATATATATATATATATATATATATATATATATATAAAACTTGTCCATATACTGAAACAACTACAGATATTCCCATTGAAAGAAGGAGGATGTTACGTCATGCTTTAGTCTTTTCACTTTTGTGTGGGGGCCACTACCCAGCTCCCAGATAAATCAGACAGAAAGGCTAATTCTTAGCTATGACTTCCCAGCCTCAAAATGGCTTGTTTCTTGCCCGCTTTCTTAATTTAAATTATCCTGACTACCTTTTGCCTTTGGGCTTTTTCCATTTCTTTCTTCTGTGTGTCTTACTTTCACCCTTCTCTGTGGCTAGCTGGGTGGCTGGGAGGCTAGTTCCTGCTATCCTCTTTTTGCTCTCTTCTTGTTCTTCCTCTTCTTCATTTCTCCCTCTATTTATCCTCTCTGCCTGCCAGCCCTGCTCACCCTTGCTCTATTGGCCCTTCGGATCTTTATTAGACCTTCAGGTGTTTTAGACAGGCAAAGAATTACAGCTTCGCAGAGTTAAACAAATGCAGCATAAACAAAAGTAACACACCGTAAAACAATATTCCCCAGCAGGAGACACAGGCGATGAAGAGAGGTGGTTGAAGAGGGGTATTGAGGAGACATTTTGATGAAGCAATGCTAAACTTTCAACAATAGTACTTACAATAGCAGGTGACACTGTTCCTTCTAATACTGGTGTGTGGAGTATATCCTAATAAAAACACAAAGAATCATTGATGCTTTTTAGCTATTTGATCTATTTTCTGAGGATGAAATTTAGTCACTGTTATAACTTTCCTATTTGCATAGTGTGATATAAGATAAATTACCAGGCTTCAGAAGTGACAGTAAAACAATAAATTAAATTAATGAGTTTAATTAATTTTATTAGTCAATGAGATGAAAAGATTATTATTTAATTTTATTTCACAACCACTTGTTCCTTATTTTCTTAGACACTGCAATATTTCTGAAATCTTGCAACATATATGGAAAATATTAAATAGTATTATCAACTAATAAATGACAGTATCAAATTTCAAAAACAATATCTAATGACTGGAGTGCTCACTATTCAAGACAATAAGGAAGACAAATTAAGGATTACATCTAAATATATACATGTAGAAAATACAATCTAATCACACTCATTTTTTCACTATTATGTAATGGCAAAAATATATTAACTAACACATGAAGAGATTAATTGATTATGTTACACTTGTAAATAGAAAGAGTCAAGATGTGACTTTAGGCCTGTTGACTTCACATGGAGCAGTGGTGCAGTGATTGCTGAGCAGCCTAAAGCCCTGGTTCACTGCTTAGGACTGGAAAGAAAAAGAAATAGAAGTGTTCACTGCATTCAAAAGAATGTCTAATTTTCCACTATGAAAAGGACACTGATAGCTTTTAATAAATTTAACATTTTTCACTGTGAAGTCCAACAACCTGAAATCAGATATGCCTTCTCTGTTCACATGTAGTCAGTGCCTTAGCATAAGCAATTAAGTTCATGCATCAGTTAATATGTTATTATTAATTTTAGATAATTAAAAATGAGTGTAAAGCACATAGTGATTTTCTGGTATCAAATGTGTAAATGTTTTTGATTTTATACCATTATTTTGAATTGAGGTTTAGATTACATTTAACTGTAAACATGGAAAGAAATGGGAAAATTGTAAAATCAATGTGACCACTGATGTATACTTTTCTATAGATTTATTATTCCTAATATACCTAAAACTCTTAATATTAATGAAAAAATGGTACTATTCAATTAATTACCAAACTTATTCTTCTTTGGAAAAGTAAATTTAGACTTTGGACTTTATGCACCCATTTTTATGCTTTAGTGTTGTTGAATAAACCCAGGTGGTATCAACTTTATTCAACTAATTAGAAAATGTTGGATGATTCCTCATTTAACATTTGGTAATTTTATTGTGATTTATTCTGGGAAATACTGTTGCTTCAGTAAGGAAAATACCAGCAAGAACCTATCATAAACATTGTATTCAATTTGATTAAAAAACACCATCTGCAGCCGTTCATGATATACCTTGATAGAGAAAATTCAACAAACATTTGCCTTGGAAAACTAATTTTGATTTTTATAATGTTCTTTTTTTGCCCAAGTTTTCCAAGAAATAAAAACAATGAATAACTCACAAGCAGCTGAAATTTTATTACCAATCTTTTAAAAGTAGTTTTAACTGGTACTTATCCCAGAGGGGTACACTAAAAGACAGATGTTCATTGGTTCATTTTCTTTGTGTTTCTTTTCCTCAGGCTAGAATTTTTTCTGTTTATTAATTGAGGCTAACACATGTGCTGAGTAATTACTACACAGAGACTCTAAAGTATTTAACTTTTCAAAACTCCATCTTCTCATGTTTTTATTTGAAAACAAGCAAAGAGAGATTATGCCACTGTATCATAGTAGAGATTATACCATTGAAAACAAAGTACAAGAATGTCTACTATTTTTGTAACGAGTTACTTTTTCTTTTAAAATAAATGCTATTTGATTTGCTTAACTGAAATTTTCTATTCACTAACTTAATGCTACTTCTCCATGCAAGAGAAGGGTTAGTGATGTGATCTACTTAAAAATGTATAGAAATTATCTGGGTCCAACTTCCCACCAACTTTCTGTATACAAAGACACATGAATATATACACACTATCCCTGTCTCAAGCTGCTAAGCTAAAATAAGCATTTTGGATGGCTTCTTCTTGGGTATTTGGTCACACTAACAATAAAAGTGACTAACACAAGGACTTCCCATTCTTACCAAGAAAATGCACAAAAGTTAGCATATTTGATTTTCCAAGATCCTAGTTTTCTCATTCCCTAGGGACAAGATATATTTAGGGAAAACTTTATGTTAATGGATTGTATATGTAAGTTCATATTTCGAGTCTTTCGTATAATTTAGAATAATCTGAAAATGTTTATCTGTTTTAGTTAACTCATCATCAATTGCTGTGAAGGTGTATGCTGTCAGTATGGCAGGGTCTAGAATCACCTTGGACAAAAGTCTTCTGAAATGCTTATGGAGACTCTTTTTGATTAATGTCAGAGAATATAGAAGTATACAACATATGGAAACTGAAAATTCAGCTGTTAGTTCGCCAGACTCTGATGAGACAAGACTGTCTAGCCTAGCAAGCCTTGAAGGACCACTGACTCTGAAAACTGGTTGCCTCTATCTGTAATTTCTCTCATGTTCCTCTTCCTTTCTTGCCTAAGAATAGTTTTGGGTGTTTTCCCAAGGCTTGTATGTTTATCTCATGAAAATATTCCAACTATTGGGCACACATATATCTGTGGATGGAACAGAAAGATGACTTTTTATTCAGCTGTATAATTTTGCTATACAGAAAATATATTAGGACATGCCTCTTAACTAGATCTATTTGTCCCATGAGAACTGTAGACACTTAAAAGCCTGCTTTGTTCTATTTGCTCAGACTAACTGCAGACAATTAGTTCATTTTTATCTCAGAGAAAGTTTAAACTAGACTAAATGCTTTTTGGAAATATATCATATATCTAAAATTTTACAGCTATGCACAAGGTCAGAGTCACAGGGGTCTTACCAAGGTTGCGACACAAAACACCCTAAGAAAAGCATGTCAATTTTTTGCTTGAAAAATCTAGCTGAAAATAGACATATATATCAAAGTCTTTTAGTGGACAGTATGAGAACCCCCTTCCCCAGTCTGGTCACAGTTTTATTCCTTTAACCTTAGAGACTTGTGTTACCATGGTAAATTGTAGGAAACTGCTTGTTTGTTCTTGGCTATCCAGACCCTAAGTAACCACACCAAAACTGTATTAATTAAGTCACTGTTTGGGCTATTAGCTCTAGCTTCTTATTGGCATTAGCTCTAACAGCTTAATTTAAACCATTCTACTAATCTGTGTATCACCATATGGTTGTGGCTTACCAGGTAAAGTTCCATCCGGCATTTGTCTCTGGCAGGGTTACATGGCTTCTCGCAACACCAGCTTCTTTCTCTTAGCATTCAGTTTAGTTTTTCCTGCCTAGCTCTATCTATCACAGCTCTACTCTATCACAGGCCAAGGTAGTTTCTTTATTCATTAACCAGTAAAAGCAACACATATACAAAATGACTTCCCACACCGCTTACCCTTTTCTGTTTAGATAAAAAGAAAGTTTTTAAGTTAACCTAGTAAAAATTACATATAACAAAACAGTTATCAAGCAAGATTTATAGTTACAATATTTATATCTACTTTATCTTTTATCATAACTAAAGAAAACTATAACTGTCTATTCTTCAGCTTCATCAAAGACTCCAAAAAGATATAATATTACTTAAGAAAACAGGACAAGCTGGGCGGTGGTGGCGCATGCCTTTAATCCCAGCACTCGGGAGGCAGAGGCAGGCGGATCTCTGTGAGTTCGAGACCAGCCTGGTCTACAAGAGCTAGCTCCAGGACAGGCTCTAAAAGCTGCAGAGAAACCCTGTCTCGAATAAAAACCAAAAAAAAAGAAAACAGGACAAGCATTGTAAGCAACTTCCAAATTTTTAGATTTGACAGAGACATCTCACAGCCTGCACAATCACCCAAAGTTCTTCTGTAATGTTGGGACATCCAGTCTTCAAACTATAGATACATACAGTTCTTCATGAAGAAGGAAAATTGAAGATCTGTTCTGCCTTGTAATGGGAAAGCCCATCAATTGATTTCTTCTGTGTCCTGGAGAATGCCTGGCAGACCCTTTCGTGAAGCAGGAGCCCTGAAGGACTGTCTCACCTTTTTTAGGCCACTTCGCCAGTCATTTTTCTGTGGGTCCAGTATATCCAGTTCATAAAGCATAACATCAAGCAGTCCAGGCAAGAGCAGCTTTTTTTGCCTACATGGCTAACAAACTCCATGAGGAGTCTCTTTGATGCCCATATTCCTCTTGAATTAGATGGGTGCTGCCAGGAGCAGATGTGTCTCATTGTCACGAATAGTCTAAAATTCTTAAAACATTTTAAATGGCATATTCTGATGGTCTCTGAAAGATCTGAAGAATACACATCTAACTGAAATACATCTCCATGTATCTAGAAAACCCAACAATCATGACTAGAAACTTGACTATTATAGATGTTTATCTATTAACATATGTTTTTAATTATACATTACATTTTTAAATGAGCTACACAAACAAAATACCTTAATTAAGAGCAGAAATATAAATATAACAAAACTGACCATAAGAAGGAGAGTTTAGAGGCTAGAGGAGCAGAAGCTAGGAGGAAGTAGGGCTGAAAATTAGAATAGAGGCTGAGAAACAAAGACACTTGTTTAGAATAGCTCAGTCTGAGAGAAATCATTCACCCTCAGATACTCAAAGTGCCCTTTATTTGCTCTATCATCCAGTCTGAACCCTGAAGAGGACCTTGGGGCTGGACCTCAAAGACCCTTGATAGATTCCGTTAACTGAGATAAAGACATATACTAGATTTGGACTTCAACTTTCTAGGTCTGAGAGTCCCTGATTGCATAAAAAGAATACATCTGATAGAGGATGAATATTGCTCTCTTTCTGTTTCTGACCACAAATACCATGTAAAGAGTTGCCTCAAGATTCTGTTACCATGCTTTCCCTGTTTTGGTGGACCATGCGTAGTAGAACAGTAAGCAAATGCTAACTTCCTCCTGGGAGTGACTTTTTATCAGTCAGTAGGCAGTAGGCCATAGCAATCAGAATAACTAATACAAAAAATTGGTACAAAGAACTGAGTCCGTGCTCTGGTAAAACACACCATATGGTTTATAAGTCTTTAAAACTTGTTTGTGGGGGAATGTGGAAGAATTCGAAACTTTGAACTAGAAAAGCCCTAAAATATTGTAAGCACGGTGGGGGTGTGCATATACTGACTGCAGTATGCCTTTATCTTGAGAACTTAAGGAGGCCGAACACAAGAGCTAAGGTGATTTCAACTCATAATAATAATAATAATAATAATAATAATAATAATAATAATAGCATTCAACCTGCTTCTTATTTCTCAGAGAGAAGAGGTTTTAGTCTAGTGTAGAAGGAATAAAACTGTATAGTTTATTGAGGAAAAGAGTGTGAGCAATTTTTTTTATCATATACACAAAGCAGAGCTAAAGAAATCTGTAGTAGTTAAAGAAATTAAAGTCCTTAAGGAGAAAAAATGTATTCCACCCTGGGGAATAGGAAAAAGTAGCCTGAGGACAAGATCGTACCCATGGAAAGCTCAATCTTGTCAAGATACAAATTCCTTTGGAAGGAGAGTAGTTAAACAAAGTAAACTACCTGTAGAAAGAAATATTTTCTGAGTCAGCACATGGAAGCTGAGGCAGGGTGGTTCTTTTGCTGCATGCTCAATTATTAGCTGAAGGTAGATAATTAGCAACACTTAAATGGACACACTTGCATAGTGCCCATTTTGTACAGATGAAGAATATGTGAAATCATGGATTCTTACAGCACTGTTGCAGCTGACTGCTGACATCAATGAGGGAACAGGGTTGCCATCCTGCAACAAGTGCATGAGAGGCTCCTGTGTAAAATAGTGAAGATCCCAGAACATTGCAGATGCCCAAGTCCAGGAGACATTTGTCGAGCAAAGCTGTAAGCATGGAGTGATTTTTTGACAACAGGTTTCTTAGACTTTTATTATTTCCATTTTCTCTTGCTGAGTATGATTATCAGTATTCCTAACATTTACTCTTTCAAATGGTTTTTGATATTCTAGGTAATTTCCTGCTTTTACCTGGGTAGCTGGTAAGGATATTTTTGAACTAGAAAAGCCCTAAAATATTGTAAGCATGGTGGGGGTGTGCATATACTGACTGCAGTATGCCTTTATCTTGAGAACTTAAGGAGGCTGAACACAAGAGCTAAGGTGATTTCAACTCATAATAATAATAATAATAATAATAATAATAATAATAATAATAATAATAGCATTCAACCTGCTTCTTATTTCTCAGAGAGAAGAGGTTGTAGTATAGTGTAGAAGGAATAAAACGGTATAGTTTATTGAGGAAAAGAGTGTGAGCAATTTTTTTATCATATACACAAAGCAGAGCTAAAGAAATCTGTAGTAGTTAAAGAAATTAAAGTCCTTAAGGAGAAAAAATGTATTCCACCCTGGGGAATGTAGACTGCCTCCTTACCTGTATAATGGCATCCTTTGCTATACAGTTTTTATTTCATGAAATTTTATTTATATATTATTTTTCTTAATGCCTACTCTAGTTCTGTTCACAAAGATTGATTGAGTCATTGAATTCAAGTTTATTTTCTCTTTTATCTCTGATTCAAAGTATCATGACTCATGTTGAGGTCCTTGATGCATTTGGAGTTGAACTGTGTTCAGGGAGACAGATAAACATATATCCATAGTCTTCTACTAATAGTTATCCAGTTTTACCAGAACGATTTGCTGTAGACAGAAGTGTCTGTCCTACCCAGTCCTGCAGCCATTCAGTTCCAACATAATTTATAGAGGCTTATTTAATTATATACTGTTGGCCTATTAGCTCAGGCTTGTTATTAGCTAGCTCTTACAACTTAAATTATACCATAATTTTTATCTATGATTAAACATATAGCTTGTTACCTCATTCAGTGAGACATTCTCATCTCGCTTCCTCTATGTCAGACTGGTGACTGGAGACTGAGACTTTCCTCTTCCCAGAATTCTTCTAGTCTGGTAGCCCCACCATACTTCCTGCTGATTCCTGGGCAATCAGTGTTTTATTAAATGAATACAAGGGACAAATCTTTACAGCATAGAAGAGCAATATTCCACAGCAATTTGTTGAGGAAATATTTTCTACAGTGTGCACTGCTGGACTCTTTGTCAAAAATCAGGAAGATATGTTTGGCTGTGGTCTACATCTGTTTCCATCAGTTATTAGATGAAATCTCTCTGATGCCAATTGGGCTAGGCACCAATCTAATCACAAGGGATGGCAAATTAAGGCTACTTATCAGCTCTTGCTAAAAGTCTTAGCTTGGGTTATCCTTGTAGATTCATGGAAGATTTGTTTGTGACAGGTTTTCACTTGACCTCAAAATGCCCCACCCCTCCAGGAGTCTGTACCAGTATTCTCCTCCTCCATTTCCTCCCTATCTTGGTCCCTCATGTTCTTATCCATACCCATCCTCAGTCCACTCATGAAATCTTTCCTACTTTCCCGTCCCAGGGAGATTTGGACGTCCCTACATGAACGTTCCTTATTAACTAGCCTCTTTGGGTATGTGGATTGTAGCATAGTTATCCTTTACCTCACAAATAATATCCACTGTTAGTAAATACATACAATATTAGTCTTTCTCCGTCTGGGTTACTTTCACTCAGAATGATTTTTTTCTAGTTCCATTTATTTGCTTTCAAATTTATTGGTATCCTTGTTTTTAACAACTGAGTGATACTTGATTGTTAAAATGTACTACATTTTCTTTATCACATTGGCACAGGAGACAACTTCCTAAACCAGTAGCACAGTCACAAAGATCAACAATTAAAAACAATAATGCCTCATGAACCTGAAAATTTTTTAAGACAAAGGACAGGACACCGTCAATAGGGCAAAACAGCAGCCTACAGAATAGCAAAAGATCTTCTCCAACCCCATATCTGACAGAGAGTTGATTTCCAAAATATATGAAAAACTCAAAAATTTAGATATCAACAAGCCAAATAATCCAATTAAAATGAGACACAGATATAAACATAGAATTTGCAACAGAAGAATCTCAAATGGCCAAGAAACACTTAAGGAGATATTTAACATCCTTAACCATCAGGGAAATGCAAATCAAAATGACTCTGAGATTCCATCTTACACCTGTCAGGATGAGTAAGATACAAAACAATTTTGTTTCTTAAACAAAGACTATTTAACATCAACAAAGGGACCCCATACTTTTTTCTTTATAAAATGTATTGTTCATGAAATAAGTCTTTCATAAGATCATTGATCAAACCTGTTTATTGTTTTCTGGAACATCAATTTCAAAAATGTTTCAAGCATTTGAATGAAAACACTGTACAGCAAATATATTTGCGAAGATAAATGTGTATTTGAAATATTTTAAAGAAATTGACAATACTAGAAATTACATAATCATATTCCAAACTGGAAGCTGAATTTTGAAGCAATGTATAGAAATAGCATATGTAGACTAGAAAAATATTACAGCATGTAAAATACCTTCATTTTAGCTTACTGATAATACTTGTATAGAATAACATTAAATTATACAATATACTTCATGGGTATTACTTTATTTAAATGTACATAATGCCAAACGGTCATATTAGCTTTAAAAGCCTCTTCCATCTGAATACATTTACTTTAGGCTATCTTGTTATTCTCACAATTTGTAGTTTTATAAATCTTAACTCAGATTATGTAGAAAAAGTTTCACAAGTCTTGACTGAGAATATAACAAGGAGTTATTTATTCTTTTACTTTTTATAACTTTTGATTTTGACTTTTACATAATATATGCATTTTCTACTTAAAAGCACAAAAAACCAATATTATTCTATCTATTTTTAAGGTGAACCGTCTTACATAAAACTATAAATAGTTTCAGTGCTATTCAGGACTGAAGTTAAAGGCATTCCCTTTCAATTCCAAACCTTCTGTCTTCCCAGGATTCCAAAGAGGACACACAGAGAATTAAGTGCTGCACATACATTAAAGATATCTCTCTCTCTCTCTCTCTCTCTCTCTCTTTCTCTCTCTCTCTCTCTCAGGGGGAGGAGGGTGTTAATAAATCTACTTTTCACTCTTGCAAAATATTCTAAGTTAGAATTAGAACCTCAACTAGATCTGCCAGGAGAACAGAAGTAGGAGAAGTACAAACAAAGACTGTTTAAGGAATTTCTCTATGGGAAGCAGTCTTGCTGAATAGCCATCAATCCTCACACATCCACAAAGGCCTCCTCAGAAGTCAATCACTAAGGTAGTCATGCAGAGCCTCATCATGAGGAAAAACATACAAATGAGAAATAGGCACAATTTCAATTTGAAATTTCCTGTGATCTTTGGGGAAGCTAATGTTTCCCATCCATTAAAAAAAAAAAAAAAAAAGCCAGCCGTCTTTTGAGGTGAACAGCTACTGGGACAAAACCCCACCAAAATATATAATAAGAGAAGGCTCCCAGAAAAAGCTTCCCGCTGTCCCCAAACAGCGCCCAGGTTAATATCTCAAGCAGCTGTCCTGATCTCTGTGGTCTAAGCTTTTAACTAACTTTAATTAAATGGAATCTTTGGTGTGTAAGGGTACATATGCCTGGGATATGAATAAAAGAAATAAGCAGCAAAGTCTGGCATATGGTTGCACACACATGCATCATTTGATTTTTGATTTTTTTGTAAGTATATGTTAACATTCATGAGAGGTTTTAAAAAAAACAGGCAAGAGCTGAAATAGCACAGTCTCTCTGGACTTCCACTTTTTGCCTACTATTCGAACCATCACAGCTAGGATTAAAAAACCTATGTCTTAATTGTCAGATGCACAATCTGCAGAGTTTAAATGGACCCTGTGGAATTGGATCCAACACCAAACCAAGGGGTTGCAAGCCACTTTCCTCTTCTGCTAGGTGTGCGGCTGCAGCATTTGCATAAATGTAACCGCACTGTCCGTCCTTTAACTTTCACTCAATTAATTATGCTTCCAGCCCCCCTGCTGATGGACAAAAACGAGACTTCATCTGCAAATAGCAGCGGCAGTTTACAGCTTATTAAATGCCAAAATCCAGTTAAGACAGTTTGAGAATTCGCATGTCAGGCATTTCAACATGCCATCTTTAACACCAAGTTCTGATTTAAAAAATGAACCCACTCCTCCAAGTCGGGGAAAATCAAATCACTAGCATAAAGGTAATGAACAGAATAGAATTTCATACAAATTGTGTACTTAGCATATGTGGCTTACTCTGAGCACACTTAATTGGCTTGCCTAATAATGAAGCCTCTATGAGAAAGACTACTCTGCTGAGAAGAAAATTGTCTCGTAAATGAAAAACAGCTTTTATCCATGGAACCAGCTTTTATAATTTATATAAAAGTCTGTGTACAGACTGAGGAAAATAGATGAATAGGAGTAACATACTCACATAGTCTTTTAAATATAACTTTGCTCTTGTTTTCTGTATTAGGTTTTACATATTGCATCAAACATCTGGCATAATCACAATCTCCTATTCCTCATGCTATGCAGGGCTGCAAAATCATTTAAGTCAGAAAGAGAAAAAGTAATATATCTATTATACTTGAATGAATATGTAAAAATTTATCATTTTATAATTCACTGTGATGGGGTTGAAATAATTCCATAATTCCCTGTGATATCTTGACCTTGCAACGTCTCTATTAGCTATAATTTTTGAAATTTATTTATTTTTTCCAAAACAGTCTTTTCTCATTTTACATACCAATCACAGTTCCAAAACCCTCACCTCCTCCTGCTCCCTCTACCTTCCCCTCACACCATCTCCAATCCACTCCTAGGAGAGGGTAAGGATGATCTATAAAATTTGATGAAGTGAGAAACTTTCTAGGAAAAACATGCTTCTTCTTTGGGTATTTGTCTTAAAGCAGTTTATTTTTGTAGACATTTATCTTTCAAGGTGTTTATTGGCAATGCATATATAATTAAATTTTCTTAGGTCTTGGAGAGAGAAAATATTCCTTTTTTTTCTCTTTACACTGAAAGAAAGAAGACCTCTAGGGAGGAATACTTGCTGTTCAACTTAGCATTGGGAAGATTTTAGTCACTGTTACAGAAAGTCGGATTAGGTTTGACAATTGACATTCAGTCTCAGGTATGAAGTCGCTGTTTTTTTTTGTTGTTGTTGTTTTGTTTTATCAATTTTATTCCCTATCATAACACGTTCTCAGTTTGGAATTTTTTGACAAATTGTATTATATATATGTTTTTCTTACAAATTATCAAGATAGAATTGATTATGACATGATGATTTATGACAAAAATGTCAGGGACTATTTTAAAAGCAATTTCTCTCTGTTCATATACCAATTAACAGCTTTCATAACAAATCCTCAAACTGTAAGTTGGCATTTGATCAAAAGGATAATACAACATTGCAGATACTTGAATATTTGGAATATGTGAAATAAATTCCTATCATCTACTCTCATGTAATTGTAGAAACCCACATGTGCAGTTCACTTCTGACACTACAAAATAAATACAGGACACTTAATTTGCCGTGTGTGTGTGTGTGTGTGTGTGTGTGTGTGTGTGTGTGTGTGCGCGCGTGTGTAAGAGACCGAGACAGAGAGACATGGAGAAATACAAAGATATAGAGGATGGATTGAATTTCTAAGGGAAAATTGTTTGTTAAAGCACAAATAAGGGGGTGCCTATAAGGAAAAGGCACATCAGAGTAATGCGACTTAAAAAGAGTAGCATGAGAGCCTGGGCAGATGGCTCAGAGGATAAGAGGATTGCTGCTCTTACAGAGGTACTGAGTTCAATTCCCAGCAACCGCCTGGTGACTTATGACCATCTATCATGAGATCTGGTGCCCTCTTCAGGAGTGGAGACATACATGTAAGCAGAGCACTGTATAGATAATAAATCAGTTTTTTAAGATTGAGCCATGTATTAACATTCTAGAAAGAACAACTGTTGTAATAATAGAAAGTACCTAACCATTCATTACCAAAAAAAAAAAAAAAAAAAAACAAAAACCAAAACAGAGTATCATGGTTAGAGCATAGCTAGCGAGGGCACAAGATTAAGCAGTGCTCAAATCAGCACCACTTAATGCCCACATCAAACATGTGATTAAAGACACTGATAGAGTTCACGGAGGGAAAGGCAAAAGGTGAGACTTACTTTTCCTTCCATCCTATTTTGATGCTTTGTGGAGGGGGGATTGTTCTATTTCTTTCTTGAGCACACCTTGCAGCAAGAAACGGTGAAACGTTTTAGTTCCTCATTTCATTTGCACGGCTGTTATTTTTATCACTCCCCAAAGTAAGCTAGAGCTGTGTAGCCCTGCCCATACAATCCAATACAGTAGAAAGTTTTGTTACTCTCCTAACTGTTTAAGATAAGTCAGTGGATGCAGCACAAATAACGTTTCAGGAAATTGAGACCTTTATTTTTCAGAACTTTGAACAAAATAAACATATATTTCTTCCAAACCGTGTTTTTTCTCAACCATGCCAGGGACCCACAATACAGTGGTACTAAATAAGTAGACGTGGATCCACAAAGAAGAAAGAAACGTACCTTGCTAAATATTTATCAGTCCCTACACAATTGGGCAACAATGATAGTGCGAATCTTACTTTCGACAAAGAGAACACATTCATCCTCTCTCCACAGAATAAAATCCACAACCCCACAGACTCCAGGAAGACAATGAGAGGAAAAGGATGTTTCCTCTTACCAACCCTGAGTACAGGCTCTCCACACAAGCTAAAGTGCTTGTTACCAATTTCCACACTGATACTGCCAATACCATCTCCACTCCACTCCAAAATATTCAGTAAACAGAAAGCAGTAACAGCACAAAACAGTTAATTTTTTTATTTCGGAAAGGAAACAATGTGAGACCAAAGAAGACATCATCAGCAATACCAAGTGCTGCTGGGTTAGCCTTGATAAGTATCTACATCACCACAGAAGATTCTGTGATTAGCTTTATGTTCTTCTGGGATGCCCCAGGCCTGTGATTCATGAACACCAAAATCCTGCTTGTCCTACATCCTTGTTTCTCATTGATACTGGAAAACCAGTAAACTTCAATTTGGTTTGAGAAAATTTGGCAGGATTGTTTGCTAAAGAGGTTGGCATTTCTAAAACTAAAGCCATTGGTGAAAATAATAGTGTCAGGCTATGTATTCCAGAAGAGGGTGCATTTCCTCTATGGGGCACAGCAGCATTCTGGGAAGAAAGGGAAACTAATTGTGCAACTAATTCTGTTGATCAATTAATAGCTGACAATGCGATAATTGATAAAAGTTGCATTTAATTTATACAAGGACTACTGTGTGGCTTTTAAAGAAAAAACCAATTATTCCTAACAACTGAAAGCTTTCTCTCTCTTAAAGAGAATCTGAAGTGAGTTAATAAAAGTGATAAGCGTGCCTTGCCTAGCCGTGTGTCCATGATGAATTTAGGCTCTGAAAAACTCTAGATTCTCAAGTTCAACCTCAAATTTATACTGTTTTTACATTTCTTGCAATGATAAAAAGGTTACATATTTTTAAAGTTTTTTTTTAAATAAGTCTTTTAAATGATCTTTAAAGTCACAGACTATTAGAATGTCAGTCACATAGCTTTAAAATATGGTTTATTGGATTAGTAAAATGACTGTCATTGTTTATAGACAAAACATTGGGAGGCATGACAAAAGAGCTATGGGAGGGGGTGGGATGGCTATAAGAGTGAGATAAGTAGCGACTACCATGAAACGATGCTTCTGCACATGTCAAGGAAGTTCCATGTATGAACTAAGGACATTCTTATAGTAAGTAAAGAACTCATCTACTATTTGAAGAGATATCTCAGCATGGAAGAGTAACGTGGGCTCAAAGAGCCATCCCTGGCTGAGGAGTAATCTTTTTGTGAGGGGTGGCCCATACTAGCTTGATCATGACCCAGTGGATGCTAACATACCCATGACTGAATAGTAAGCAATCAATGGACCACATAATTTTTAAAAAAAAAAAAAAATCTCTAAATTGGGTGTGATTGAGATGAGGAATGGATCAGGGAGAAATAAATATGATCAAAATACAATTTATGATATTCTCAAATAATATTTTTCCAGAAAAATTCTATTGGAAAACAGACTATTAAAATGAAAATATATAAGGGATTAATTACAGTCCCTTATGAATAAAATATTCTTATTCTTCTCTACATCACCACTTTCTAGTTTTGCACCCACTCTCTTCCTCTATCCCCTCCAATTTAACTGCCCATGTGGCTTCCTTCCTTAATCCCTGTTTGTCTTGTATAACACTTCTATGAATAAAAATTGGTGATTCTGAGTTGCTTAATGTATGTAGGTGTTCTCATATTAAATATTTTATATGTACCATCTGTGCATGGATAGTGTTTTCTGAGAACACGGCTGTGATTCTAACAAATAATATTGAAGGGAAAATAGGCTATCCATGTTTATTTTGTTTATTTCTCTCTTGTTCACTTTATTTGTTTTTAAGCTTTGTGCCTTTTCATGGGTATGTTTATTCATAAATTTAACAATATCTGTCTATGTCTTTTCTTTAACTACTGTCTGCAGTTTGAAATCTCTTGATAATGGCTAAGTGACTAAGCCATACTTTGGGATGGATGCTTATTCTAAGTGGAAGTTTAGGCAGTTATTATTACACCTGATGTTTTATAAAATTTTAGTACAATTCTATTTCCAACATTTATATTCCCTTCCAATCCTATCTTTAACACCCATGAGTCATGTGCCCTAGCTCTGGCCTTTAGTAAATTACTAAGTACATTTCTTTATAACATATTAAATTCTTCCAACTCACTACTAATCTTGTAAGTTTCTTGAAGGAAAGGATTTATTTTTGTATCCTTATAAAAAGTAAGCAAATTCCTTGCTTAATCATGATAGTTGCTTGTGGAGTGGAAGAATGAAGGAATGTGAGAATAGTCAAGAAATGAAGCATCTTAAAAGGGCACATAAATTGACACCTATAATAATCTTTCTGAAGTTCACCATGAAGCATTATTTTTTCTTTTGGAGAAAAATCTTTCTAAGTTATCCTAAAATATGCCCTACTTTGTGTGTTTTTATTTTTATTTTCTCTAAGTAGCATGAGGATTGATGTTAGGAAATCCTAAGATTATAGAATCAATGCTACATCTATGAAATTCTTCTTTGAACATTTCAGTGAGTCTTTACCATTGTAATTAGATGCAATCATAAGATATATCATTTAATGTGCATCCCAATTTTCTGGATTTGAGTCAAATAAATATACTGTCTTTCTTACAGCATAATTATATATCAAAAGAAATAAATTTAGCTTCATTAGGTAATTTGTCTATGTGTTATAAGAGAAACTATTTTCTAACATCATTTAATTCTGCATTTCATATATATATATATATATATATACATACATTCAGTAAATTTCAGTGTTATATAGCAATTTATGTAAACTATGAAATAAATTGGGCTAATAGTGTCTTCCAGGACTTGATCGAATAGTGACAAGAAAAAAAGGAAAATCAAGTAATAAAACATTTCCAATGATAATTAGGTCTTCTTTTCTTTTTGACAGGACTCTTCATATATATATATACATATATCTGTGTTTCTAATTATAACCTGTGCAGTCCATATAATGTTATTTGTATAAATATCAGGGTAGATCTTTGGCACTGAATCACCAGTTAGTGTGCACTTCTTGAAGAAGACCACCTCTCTAGTTAGCAGCGCCTTAGCTACCTATAGTTCTTTGTATAGAATTGAGACCTCTCAGGCATTCTTTTGAATGCTCATGGTGTCAGTCACCCTTTTTGAGATCATGACTGGGCAGTCTAGTAAATTCTCTTGCTAGAACAGTTCATTATTCTGCATCACCACTAGTTGGCTGTGTGTGGCATCAGGGCACCTATAATTCTGAAAACTATGAAACCTTACAGCAAGCCATGAATATTGTGAATCTGTTGGAATAAAATTTCGGTAAGAACCAGACACTTTGTTTTTTTTTTTTGTTTCTGTGTGTGTGTTGCATAGAGCTTTTATTGTGGCCATGAATAAGCGTAGAATAGAGTGTGATGTGAGAGAGGAAGTCACCAAATAATTGCTGAGTAAAAATACTGATATGAATCTAAGGGTATATATTTTATAAAATTATTTTTGACACATTATGCTAATAAATCTAATAAATAATGCAATTAGTATCCATTCTTAGGTTGGTTTATCCTGACCATTTGAATAATAAACAGCACACATCATCTGTGAATCATGTATTCATGTAAAACTTGATTGTAGAAGTTAATGTTCTAAAAGAAAATGCAATTAAATATATCCATAGTGCTGTGCTCACCATCTTATGCTTAATAGCTGTAGAGTCTTTTTCTCACTGTCTAGTGTATATTTGTGGATGTTTGTGCACATTCCTAAATTTTTAAATAATTTAAAAACAACATACAGTACTGCTTTCTTCTCTTCTTTTATGTTTTCTTCTCTACTAATCAGTACTGATAGAGAGAGTAGTCAGCAGGACCATTCTGGGCCTCCAGCAGATGCTGATCTATTGTTCAGATTTATTTCAAGAGCAAACAATAATTCCTCCCCTACTTTAAATCACCAATTTATTATAGGGAACCAAACTATCCACAATAAACTCACTGGAACTAGGTCCATACTACTTTTTATGGTTCTCACAAGAACAGATAAAAATTCAGCTAATAAACTGAAAGGGAAATAATCTCCCTAAACATAATGGGAAAATGTACCCTATGAAGACGAAGTGTCATGGTGATGTCAGGGTTGATTTAAACCTCATTTCTAGAAACTTATTTATGTTAAGATTCCTGGTTATGGTTAAGGAAGTTCTAGGAATAAATGTGATGGAAAAGTACTAAAATACCTTCTGGTTTTAGTGTGTTATTAACTTTTCTTTTACTTGATAAAAGACCATAACCAAACTTACATAGAAAGAAAGGGATTATTTGCTCTTGTGGTTCCAGACAGATAAGCGTTTTTCAATGTCATCGTAGGAAGGTCTGATAGCTGTCAGGGTTGACGACTGGGTCAATAAGTTGAAAGCTCACATCTTAAACCACATGAACCAATAAGGGAAAAGGATTTCAACCCACCTCTAGTGACAACACTTCCTTCAACAAAGCCATACCCCGTCAATATGAGCAAGCAGAACCACCAACTGGAAATTAAGTGTTCAAAGCAAGAGCCTGTCAGGGGCATGTTTGATCAAAGAGTCAGGGGCGGCTACTCAAGGAAATGAAACACAAAGTGTATAGCTGTGGAAAAAAAGAACACTTCATCTACCATATTGGACATTTGTGTTCCATTGTCTACTTTCAGACTTGAGTTTGTAACTACCTAGAGTTTTAACGATGGATATGTGCCTCAAAGAAAGGATTCTATATTCACCTTTCCAGACTTAATAGAACAATGATTCTGCCTTTCCTTCATGTACTATGCACTCTTTTTCTGGTATATGACAGGCAGTTTAAGCACACCATTTCTGTGTGGTAACTAAATTTATATCATTCTGTTTCCATACTTCCCATTCCCTTTCAGAACTTATAATATCCTTCTTCCTTATAAATACAGTTTTGACCTGTTAGAAATCTCCAATCTGAATTCATTTTTTTCTTTTTGACATTGTCTATTGAATCACAATGAATTTAAAAATAGTTCCTTTCAATGTGTTTCTATTACCCCTAAACAATGAACTATGATAAAAATTTATTTTAGAAATGTGTTAACTCTTACCTCCACCATTCTGTAAGACTTTAAAAGTACAGATAATAATACAACCGAGAATATTATATTGAGTTTCATAAATTATTAAACACCATGTTTTGGTCTGTTGTTTTCAGTGAAAACAAATGCTTTTTTACAATGGGAGTAAATATTCATATCCTGTTTCTGTAGTAATACCGTTGAAGCATAATTAAATTAGTCAATTGACCATTGAAGTCGCATGTCTTCGTGATTGTAGAAGGGAACAAAGAGAAAATATAAAAGAAGCAATGTCTTTTATTTGTGATTGGAAGACAATCATGAAGTTTACAGGATAGGAATGCAGTTGTCTTGGTAGAGTGTTTGCTTAGCATGCACGAGGTCCTGAGTTCACCACCAGGTGTAATAGCACAAGTTCCTAATACCAGTACTTGGGATGCTAATGCAGGAATGATCAAGGTTACTTATGGATAAATAGCAAGTCTGAGGCCTGATCTACAGTAATCCCTGTCCAAACATTCATGCGTGTATTGAAAGTAAATAAATAAAGTTTAGAATGAGAAGAGAAGAAAATTAGAAAGCTTTTTCAGTATTAATAAGCTCAGATGCTTCAATTAAAAGTAATTTATAAAAGTAATTTAAAACACACAACCTTAATATATAACTCTTCTTTTAAAAATTATTCAGTGACATTCTGATAAATTACAAACCCTTTCATATGAAACATGAGTCATAGTAACATCCAGAATACACATAACCCTTCTGACCTCATCTTTCACCACAGGTCACTTGTTCCCCTCTGATGGTATTAAATTCCCTATGTTTTACTGATTTGCTGTCCTACTTTTATCATTGCTCCTTTTCTGGACACGCACACCTTCTATACATTCTATACGTTTTCTGATTTTCATTTTCTGTCTTTGTTTGCCTTTCGTTGAACAGATCCCGAGGAAGAGTTGAAGCAAAGCAGGCAGAGGCGGAGGGAAAGCAATCGAGTGACAAAAGGAAACGTGGTCTGGGATGTGAGTTCCAGACTGCAATAGCCCTGGATCCCCTGGGAACTGTGGGACAGGACAAGCAGCCTCAAAGGTGCTGCATAGGCAGGGACAAGCAAGGCTCACCAGCTCCCAGCTGCCCCACTGCAGGCGGCCATTTATTTATCTTCAGAAGTACGCACCTTAATTATCTCTGTCAGGCCAGCAGTATTTACCACCAGATTTTGCTTGACTATTTTTGTCCACTTCACCTTGAACAAAGAAGATTATGGTTCTGAAAATTAATAATTATGCCGTTAAAATATAATTCTCTAACATGAGTCTGAACATTTTTATATATATGAAATTTTGATAAATAGCCACAACACACGTATATTTATTCCCAGCTCTCTATGTTTTCAAAACCTTATTACAAGGACATTTGTAAGGAGTGCTGTGACCGATTATGTACATCAGCTTTTATGTTTTCAGTACAACTCTAGAAGATTAATTTGAGAGTGAAGGAAGCAATTTAGGCAAAGCTGCTATTCATGCTTTTGTCTTGTTTCATTTTGCATCCTGAATGAGGACTCAGAAAAAAACTTTATTATTTTAGTTTTCATCTGCATTTTACCGTTACATTGTCAAATATTATATAGTGTTCACAGTAAATGCAAATATGTTAACCTTACAGCTTCTTTGAATGTTAATGATGATGTTTCTCATTTTTCCTTTTTGTAAGCGAGTAATATGCCAGACTAGGAAAACAACAAAGTTTGTGGGACACTTTATCACCTACTTATCTTAAACAAAAGTTCCCCCATATTTCAATATAATACAATATTGCAGTACAGAATTATGCAAACTAAAAGACATTTCCACCTGCAGAAAAGCTTATTGCCATTCCAGAAGCTAAGGAATAAAAACACACAAGGAAAGTCCCCTGTGTTGCATGGCACCAATAATTCTGCAAGCATTTTCTATCCATTGTGGTTAATAGCTCGGTGATGATCAAATGTATCCTCATCCTGTGCAGATTTTGCTAGCAAATATGACAACAAGCAACATGGTATTGACATGAAGGGAGAAGTCCAACAAATACGATCACATGAGGAACAAAATGCTTCTTTACTAGAGCGTGGTCCAGACATTGTTTTGGAAAACATTGAACAATTATTGAGCACAGAATTACCTGCATTTATAATTTCAAATATCAACGTATATCAAATATCAACGTCATCATACTTTGCTCGGGCAGACTGCGATCATTGTATTCAGAACTCTGGGGGCTAGTACTTAGAATGCGATAAGTCTTCTTCGCAGGGAATCATGTCTGGTCCCTTCAATTTCAGAGCATGATATTTTCTCATAGCGCTGGAGAGGCTCCCCTCATAGTTCTGCACCAACACCTGAAAAATCAAAGTAACACTAACACAGTATCACCTGACCTCAGTATCACTGTGACACGCCGTGATGCTACTATATGACTGCTCCCTGCCTCAAACATGACTAGAAGAAAATGGTAGGGGAAGGGGAAATGGATTCTTAGCATCGAATACAAACTAAGTACCTTTCTGTTATGCTGACATCAAAGTTAAAAAAAATTCCATAATATCGTGTTAAAGAGACAGTATTTCAAAGTCATGAAAGTAAAACAAAATTTGAATATTTTTTTTCTGGCTGGGGCAAGGAACCTATATGTTTACATGTCTGTAGATATTCCACCATTATTTTATATGATTGCTTTTCTTATTTTAGGCATTGACTTGGAAATCATAGACAGAATTTTAAATCCTTTTGGGAAATTAACTTGGATTTGAGAAAGTGCTTCTATTAACAGCAGTGACTCTTTTTATAGTATTCATTTCCTATTGCCATCCGTGGATCCCAAAATGTACTCCAGTTTATCTTTCATTTTGATGTAAATTAAAATAGGAATAAGATTGGTGCTGAAGAAATAGCTCAGTGAATAAGAGTACTGGCTACTCTTCTATTAGACTGATTTTAGCTCCAACACTCACGTGGGGGTTCTCAACTATCATAACTTCAGTTCAGTTTTAGCAAAGTCCAGTTCTGATATTCTCTTCTGGCCTCCATGGGCAAGTGATTGCAATTAGTGTAGGCAACAGCAATCATATAATTCAACATTTATAAATGGGATATATATATATATATATATATATATATACACACATATATATGATTTTTGTGTACATATACAGTTACATAAGCTTGACTGTAAACAAATGATTGTATGAAGTTCATTTTTGAATAAAGATACAAAATTCAATAAAGGTAATCATTATATGTTTATTTATATTTTCCTTTGTAATATCCAAACTTTACTGAATATATATATCATTACTATGCTACTTGAAAAAAATCCATATAGTCTACAAAATGGGTATAAAATAAGATGGCAGCTGATGAGGAGCAAAAGGAGGGAGATCATGAGCAAGGAAGTCTGGACCGTGAGGAGTGCGTTTACCCATTGAGACGGTGGGACAGATCTAACGGGAGACCACCAAGTCCAGTTGGAATGGGACTGATGGAACAGGGGACCAAACCAGACTCTCTGAATGTGGCTGACGGTGGAGGAGGACTGAGAAACCAAGGACAACGGCAATGAACGTGAAATCTACAGCATGGACGGGCTCACTGTGAGCCTTGTCAGTTTGGTTGCTCACCTTCCTGGACTTAGGGGGAGCTGGGAGGACCTTGGACTTAACAGAGTGAAGGGAACCCTGATGGCTCTTTGTCTTGTAGAGGGGTGGAGTGGGGGTATGGGTGGAAGGGAGGGGAGGGAAGGGGGAAGAGGAGGGAAGGAGATGGAAATTTTTAATAAAAAAAATGAGGAAAAAAATAAGATGGCAAATAGCACAATTACTTTACATGCTATATGCAATTTCAACATGGTGAAGAAAAGAATAGAGTAGAAAGACAGGGAGGGAGACAAGAATGGAAGAAGGAATTAGAAAGGAAAGAGGGAGATGGAGATTATTTTATTGACTATTATCTCCCTCTTATTTAAGAATGATTATATGTTCTGAAATCTCTTATAATCAGTGAATATTGTTTAGGAAAATTAAAGGTATTTATCATAGAACTCCTTTGTTCCTTTTCTATTTCTTTATTTAACAATGACTATTTTATCCAGCACTTGGAAAGACCAAATTTGCGTAGATCCTGTGACCTCTGTTTCACTCATTTGATAGACACAGATATATTTGATAGATACAGATAGATTTTTTCTCTTACTGGAAGATGTTGGCTCCTGAAAAGCTTTGTGTTTCCTGAGATAAAAGAGTCCCCAGCCTTTATTTTATACTTATTCATAATGGTAGAAAACAATGTTGGTAGAAATCGGAGATACATGAAAATTTAACATGTAATGACTCGATTAAGGAAGTTGGCCCCTGGAAATCTTTGTGAGTCTTCTGGTAAACAACACAGGGTTTACCACCTTTGGACTTTGGGGCAGGAAGGTTTGGTTTTTGTTTTTCCTCTTCTTTTTAAAAATGTCTTTATTTATACTTTTTTGAAGATTTATTTGTTTTTCTATGTATAGTGTTCTCTCTGCATGTATGCTTGCACACCAGAAGAGGGCTCCAGATCTCCTTATAGATGGTTATGAGCCACCATATGGTTGTTAGGAATTGAACTCAGGACCTCAGAAAGAAAAGCCAGTTTCTTAACCTCTAAGCCACTTTTCCAGCCCTCTCAGCCTTTGTTTTATACTTATTCATAATTATAGAAGACAAACGTTAGCAAACAGAGATTCATGTAAATGTAACATGCAATGACTCTACAAAATGTAGAAACTACTACTAATTACAAACACCTTCTGTGTAAATGCAATATTTGGGTTACAATGATATGTGTTATTTTCTGATCAGTTTAATTCTCAACTAATGACTCTGAGAAGCAATTAGTAAGATCATTATTATTGTTAATAAAAGGCTATGTTTATAGGGAAAGATATAGATTTGTTAACTTTTTTACTGTCAAAGTGTTGAGTTTTAATGGGAGAAAAAAAACAGAACAAAATAAATTTAGTTATGAAAAGCATACAAAATGATCATACTCAGTGATCATACTCAGTGTTTTGCCCACTGAGTCATCTTGCTGAACCGTGGATGCCAAATTCTATAGTTTGAATAAAATGCAATACCCATTTGAATTAATCATACAAGACACAATTGGAATTACAAAGTGATATG